>NC_083314.1:56911528-57187829 GCF_963455315.2 Globicephala melas | reverse complement strand
AATAATAGACATAGAGGACATTCTGAGAATGAATACCTGTCAAAGCTTTTAAATATTACTTTGATGGAGAAGCATGTATCTTTTTCAAGGCACTTAACATAAGCAAGCATCTGGTAGGATTCTGTCTCTTCATGCAAACAGGTGTCCTTGAGACTTTATATTGAATTAACCACTTTTTCAAATAAGAAAAGAAAATACAGTTAGAAACAATTGAACAGTACCTCTCCTTTTTCTTATCATGATAAAGTGACAAGGGAGAGAACTGGCATTCTTTTTTCTTTTCTTTAAAGTTTTTTTTTTGTTGTTGTTGAGAACTTTCTATGTACCAAGATAATAAAATACAAGTTAAAGCAATAGACAGTGTTAAGGGCTGTGTTCAGCTTAGGGTGCTATTACTTGGTATTATGACTAGAGGACCAGAAATACCCAAATCCTCTGGAGACCACAGCAACCACTCCCCCCGTGGTTTCTGAAGAAGGAATAATGGCAAAGAAAAGCAAAATAACACCTCATTATTTCCTGGGGATTTGGCCCCAAACCCCAGCACAAAGAATGCTGGCCAGATGGGCCAGACCACCTATCTGGAGCAACTACTTGAGGTGGTGAGGCCTAGCAGCTTCAAACCAAAGGAGGCCTCTTCTGTCCTAAAGTCCATACTGCATTTTTGCCTCTTATCACACTCCAACCACATGTAAGAAAGAATCAAGGGAGAGTGATGTGTTTGGGCCTGGGGGAAATGAACCTTGACCCTAAAGATGCCAAGCACAGGGGGAGGATGTAAACCACTGGGAAAGCCGCGACTGTGTATGCTGCTGGGTTCCTGTTCACCCTTAAGCAAAAGTAGCCCAGTCTATCAAACCACAGCACCTTCTCCTCCTGGGGGTGGTGTGGGACAAGTGGTGTGTGAGGAAGGTGGTGGGGAGAGTGGTCTTAAAGGGCACATTCTCCTAAGGGCAACAGGCTTGGCAATGCTGTTGGTGGTGGAAAGTAAATGAGCCACGCTGCTGCTTTTGTTTCAAAGTCCAAGGCACACATCGCTCATGTTTATGCTAACAGCACATGCAACTCTTTGTCCTGAGGCTGAGGACTTGGAGGAAATGCAACCTTGTCATTTCAATCAAGTTTACAATGTAGGCTCATGATCTAGTTTCAGTGACTGGCCTTACAGTCTATCCAAGAAGCAATCTTAGTTAAGTCTGGTTATATGTAGGTATGTGTTAAAGACCTAACTGGTCTTTAACCAGGTTAATCTTTCAAAAATACAGCTTTATTGGGTGAAGAATGGACAGGAAGTTTCTGTACTGTTTTTCCAGCTCTTAGGTAAGTCTAAAATTATCTCAATATAGAAAGTTTTTTAAAAAGTAGAAAACGAAAGACCAAGACAATAATGTGTTTCAGGAAAAAAAAAAATAGATGAAAGTGTATGTCTTTAAGGAAATAAAGATATTCTTATATGTTGAATATACAAAAAAAAAATAGCTTTTATGGTAACACACTGCTCAAAAACTTTCAATGACTTCCTGTAGTTTATAGAATGCAATTCAAACTCTTTAGCCTTAGAATTCAAAATCTCTTAACCTAAGCCCCAGTCTACCTTCCCTGTAAAATAAGTTACTATCACCTACCCTAATCCAAATCCCTAGCCAAATTGGTCTCCTTGCTGACCTTCAGTGAGGATTTCCCTATAGGATGCCCTCCATCCTTCTAGCTCATGAAATCTACAACCCTGCAAGGTACCTAAAATCTCCCTTCTTCCAGGAAGCCTTCCCTAAATACCCTCAGCCCATGGTAATACCTTGTTCTTCTGTACTCTTAAAGCAAATAATGCATTTAAAACTTTAATGCTTCTATTTATTAAAACTCCTTATTTTTAATGTCAGTTTTATGTGTATATGTCTCATCTCTCTACTAGAATTTTTAAGCTGCTCAAAGTCAGGGCTTTATATATTTTTGGAATTCCCCACATTGCTCAGAATATTTATTCATTCAATAAACTTTTATCAATTACCTTTTATGTGCCAGGCACTGTGCTGGGTTCTGGGAAAACGAAGCAAAGTTTAAATATTTAAATATTTCTTAAGGAAGCCTTTCTTGTTTCCCCCAGCCAGCTTAATCAGAGGGTCTCTCTTTTGGGCTCCCATTGCATCTTGCCTTTACTACTATCTTACTTAGAGGTATCATGCAGTGTCGTTTGTTAGATGGTGTGGCTGTCTCTTCCTCTAGACTGTGAGCACTTTAAGGATAGGCGCTCAGTCTTTTTTCATTGTATCCCTCATACTAAGAATAGTGAATGTAGTAGTGCTCAGTATATAGGCACTGAATGAGACAATTAGAAAGAAACTGCAGCTGAAGGTCGTGGTGGGATAGTTATGACTGAGGCCCTCACTTAAATAGGTCATTAGCTTTTAAGCAAGCTGCCTGAGAATCACATTCTTTGGATTTTTTTTGATACTCTCTTCAATCAATGTATAATTTTAGTCATGATGTACGCATCATTACTAGCGTGCCTTATGACACAGAATTTACACACACAGTTATATGGATACGTCCACCATCATAGTGGTCACTTTACAAATCTACAGATATACAAACTTTTTGAACTCCAGGAATGTGTGCTACCAACTAACTGTATAATAATCTCTAGCAACAGGTATCAAGTCAGCATTAGACCTGAATTCCTTGAAGGCAAGGAATCCAATTTGGGTTTTAATCCATCTTTGTATCACAAATGTCTAACACAAGCCAGGTACCTAGAACAGAGTATGTGCTTAATAAATGTTTGTGGAAGCAATAATATGAATAATTACAGTTCTTCTCCCCACCCTACATCATTTTTTCACTAGCCTTTTTAATCTCTTATGGTTTTATCAGAGCTGCTAAGAATGGAACTTACTGACTTGAATTTCCTTCTACTCTCCCTACTTTTGTGCTCTAAAATCCTGAAATGACTAAAAGTGGCAGCTCCGAGAATGAAAAGGAGCAAAAATCACTTTTGTGATCCGGGAATTCATTTTCAGATCTATATGAATGTCAAAGGATTGAGTTTTTAATTAGATGTTAAACTGAAAATTGCTCATTACTTACTAACAAAGAAAAACCTCATGATTCTTTTACGTAATTGGGGGTCCTCAATTATTTCTAGGAATAAACAGGCACATAGTTTAGAAGAATTTATCAAAGTCAATGTACTGAAAATTTAAATCCAGCTACAGTTATTTAGCTCACATTGCTCCAAAATACCTCAAAAGAAGTTGAAGTAGAGAGACTCAGTTTTTAAACTTGTCTTGATAACTCATATTACCACAGTAAGATTTTTTTTTTTTTTAAGTGCAATTTCCTGCAAAGTGGAGATTAATTCCTGATGCTTTGAGGGTTTGGGTTCTTCAGATAAAAGACTACAAAGGGAAAACATGAACATGCCATCTCCGGGAATAATTATACTCTTTAGATTTCATGGATGTTATACTGTTCCCCTGCACATTAGAACAGCTTTGCTCTATTTCAGTATAAAACAAACATTTCCTTATGGTATTAACCACCTATATGTTATAATTCACTCTGCGATATCTTGCAGTGGGTGCTAGGTGAATACTTATTGAATAAATGAATGTCTTTCCTGATTATTAGTTGTTGAATATGGCCTCCCTATCATTTTTTCCCAGTCTTGTCTTGAAAGGTTAACTATAATATAAAGGAAAAATAAGGAAGCACACCTTCTGTTTCCTCTTTATAGTCCATCACAGCTTCCTGTATGTATTAACACAGATGATAGAAGGAACCTTGCATATTTTTAACAAAAGTTTCAGTGATCATGGCAGGATGGATGCTTTAAACAGGGCAGAGTATATAGTTGTTCTATTATCAAGACAACTGCCTGATTGAGAACAGCTCTCTGGAAGAACTCCAAGTATGTGTCTGGATTACCACAGGGTGCTGGAGTAATTAGAATTGCTAATGAGCAACCAATGACCTGGCTGATCTCCACAAAGTAGTTGAAGTGTATGGGATCCCTGAGACATGACTTAGTTGAAAGTGTTCTCTTCCTGTTCTAGCCTTCTTTGCCTCATTGGAAGTATTAAATGCACAGCAGATCTCTGCACAGGAAGCCCTAATGCAGACAGTAGGTTTGCAAGGTGTCCCCAGCCAACTCCACATGGGACAAGCCCTTTTCACAGTCTTATTGCTTGTAGAGACCTGCCATGATGACCACTTATAGACATTTAAAAATCAGGTATCATTTATCAAGTTCTACAAGCCAAATTGCAATAAATGCAGGTGGATAAATCCACAAGTACGGGGCTTATGCTACTGCCCCAAGAGATGAAACTTGGTGTACATTTTGGGATGAATATGGTTTTTTGCATTTGAATTTCAAAAGTCTAGTGGCTCAAATGTTTATAAGTGACTGATAAAAAGTCAGGGATGGTGAAAACAGTAGTAGTCTTTGCCTCTCTTTTCTGTTAAATGATTATTCCCTTAGTTCAGGTTTCACCTAACTGACAAGGTTTCACCATATTATGTCTTGCTCAGTTATCATCACCATGAGACTTCTGTTACAAGACAGACTCCTTCCCTGTTTCTGCACTTTGTCTGGGGTGAAATTCTTTATCAAGTGGAATTTCCCTCCAAATACTTTTAAGAAAAAGAGTCTCTTTTCAATTCTCCGTCAACCTGAGTGGGCTGAGGTTAGGCACTCCCAGCGCTGAGTGGGTCAAACACTCCTTTACTTGCCCCTTGGGCTCTTAGTTGCTCAAAGTCCTATCTTCCTAGCTACATTTCCATGACTGCTGTTTCTCAGAAGAAAAATACTCTCTATGTTATTTTCACGAAATCATGAAGAATCATATAATCTTTTTGTTCTCTCATTTCAGCTTAAATCTTAGGAAAAACAACTATTGCCTAAGGGTATTTAGTTTTCAAGTGGTTTAAATATTCGCTGACTTTTTGGCTTGTAAACTCTCTAAATGACCACTAATGCCAATAAGCCTTGTCCAAACTGTCCTTTAAAATATTCCAGTTAACTTGAGTCTTGGGGATAGAAAGTTAATCTGGAGATTGTTACCTTGATTTTTGGGATAAGAAGAAACTTAAGAAAGGTCTTACGTGACTTAAGAGAAAACTTCATGAATAAGCCTGACTTAGTAGAAACAGAGTATTTGCAGCTATGGACATAGACTCATATTATTCCATTTACTGACTGGGTGACATTGGACTAGTTGTTATTTGATATGAACATCAGTTTCCATAACTGTGAAATTATTTGTGGTGATATTTAAATAAAATACCTGTAATTTCTTTTCTTCTTTTAAAGAAATTTGACTTTCAGTTTTTATAGCATCAAAGAACTGAGAGCAAAATCCAGTAATACGTTGTTTTGTAGTATGAGAAGAAAATTCCCTTGCAGCTCTGTTTATAAACTTAGTTGCATTTTTTTCTAAGTATGTTTAGGAAGCAGGTTTGGAAGGAGCTAGAAATCTGTGTAGTGCAAATTAGCTTCTGCATAAATGTTTTCAGAGGGGAAGGATTAGACAGCAGAAGAGTATCACATGAAGAGAAACTAGAGAGCTTTTTGGTTTTGTTCTATTTATGTTTAAATTCATATACATTAAGCATTTGATATATGTTAAATGCATTATTTTTTATGTCTTCATAATAAGTGTCTCAAGAGGAGGTACCATTAATATTCTCACTTGATAGATGAGGAAACAGACTTGGGAGGTCAGGCACCTCACAGCTAATAAATGGCAAAGCTGCTATTTGAAAACAGGTGTGTTGGACTTGAGCTTTTAACAACTAATGGGGAGGGTAGAGGTGAATGGGGCTGACTCTGGAGCTAGGCTGCCATTACAAACTGTGAGACCTAGGGCCTTAATCTCTCTTCACCTCCTCAGTTTCATATCTGTAATGTGAATGAAAATAGGATTAAATTAGTTAATATATGTAAAGCTCATAACATAGCACCTGGAATATGATAAGGACTTCATTGTTAATTGGTGGTTTCATTGTCAGTGTTATTATAATTATTTTCTAAAGATGGTCACGTTGGGGTGATTTGTTTAGAATTCATTAATGGAACATCATAATGTTCTTGTTTGCTTCGGTTTTCTGGCAGAAAGAGCCATTTGAGTCTGGCCATCTACCCTCACATGAATTAATTCCTAGAGTCTGCATTTGAAGAAGCCTGGTGTATTATACCTTTTTTGTAACCAAAACATTAAAAAGGAAAATTGAATTTCTGAGTTACGAGGGATCTTGTCAAATCTGTCTTCATTTCACGCTAAACTAAAATTAGAAAAAGATCTAACAGGTGATATTTCTATACTGTTGGGAATATAGTAATGTTATTATTCATCTGGAATTTTAACTTCTGCCCATCTTTGAATTCACAGTCTCTTTCTATATCCTGGTCTGGTATTTCTGTTCCTTTTCAACATAACTTCTGAGAAATAGAGGTTGATTAGTTTTGTGCCTCAAAGGACATACCTCCAATTGCTCTAATGAGTCCCAAAGAAGTTGTGAGGAACAGCACATAATTTCAAAGAGAAGAGAGTTTGTAAGTGGTAATGATTAACTAGTGATATTGATTCTTTCCCCTCATACTTATTCTGTATTATCTTCTTTTTTTTTTTAATGGAGTTTATTGAACAACTCTAAATATTTCATGGAAGGGAAATTCAAGCATTTAGCACCGTGGTAGCACAGCAAACACTGTAGAGGTCAATTTTTTTTTTTAATTAATTAATTTATTTTTGTCTGCGTTGGGTCTTCATTGCTGCACGTGGACTTCCTCTAGTTGCGGCGAGCGAGGGCTACTCTTTGTTGTGGTGCACAGGCTTCTCATTGCGGTGGCTTGTCTTTGTTGCAGAGCGCAGGCTCTAGGCGCGCGGGCTGTAGAGCGCAGGCTCAGTAGTTGTGGTGCACAGGCTTAGTTGCTGCGCAGCATGTGGGATCTTCCCAGACCAGGGATTGAACCCATGTTCCCTGCATTGGCAGGTGGATTCTTAACCACTGCGCCACCAGGGAAGTCCCTGTATTATCTTCTTTATTCAAGTTAAGCTATTTTGACTTCTGGAAACCTATAAATGATAGAACGATTTTTTTCAGGTCAGGATGATCATGGTAGTGAATAATTTATTACTTTTTATTTAAACATAGAATTTAATGTTATATGATAAAGGTTTATAAGTAGAATATAAGACTGAGGTTACCTGAGTCAAAATTTACCACTTGGGGTGGGGTGTGACTATGTAGAAGGAAGAGAAATAAATTGGATATATATTTTTTCTGAAATTCTTATTTATATGTCATTCTCCATTTAAAATGGTTGAGTAGAGGAGCTATATACTGTCTGTCAGTGCTCTGCAAGACCTCAGTACCAGCTTCTCCTTGGTGGCAAGTGAGGAGATGCAAACATATTTTGGAAAATGTACTCATTTCAACCTTAGACAGAAGAGTTGGGCTGATGACAGTATTGAGCAGTGTTTGTTAAATTGACTTAACCAGTATTTATTGTAGAGTCATCTTGAGTTGTGCTGATTTCTGTATCCAGATGATAGATATAAATAGATAGGGTAGTGCACCCCCCAAAAAAAATCCTGTAAATAACAGTACTTGAGTCTTTATTCTCTCCATTGTAGAGGAAGGTTAAGAAGAGGGGATGTGGATTTGTATTCCAGACATAAGAAATAATCTCAAGTGTAGAGGCTTGGGAGCATGAAAGAATGATATGTTCAGGGAACTTTACATGTGACTGCAGAACAGCACCTGGGGCCTGGCGAATAAGAGGTGCCTGCTATTTATGGATGAATAAATATTTGTTGAAGAAATAAACAGGTTGCCTTGAGAAGAATGATGGGAAACGCGTGTGGAATGTAAAGGGGAGCAGGGTAGGGAGCCTGCTAAAGAGCTGAAACTCATTCCTTCTGGTAAGTGGTTCATAGCTGGCGTGTTCCTGCTTCTCAGTGAGGAAGACCACCTTCATAGGTGGGCTTCTAAGACTTCACTTATTCATTTTTCTACATCTGTGAATACATGCTATTCTGCTGCTATCTGTCAGCCTTAAGCTGAGTTGTGGATTGTGTGATTCAGTATAGAGAAGGATACAGCTATGCATGTAAAAAGATGGTGAGCCACGGTTACAGGTGGTGGAGAGCTCTTGAAAGGGTTGAGCAAGGAAACAATTTGGTCAGGCTTGTGTGTTAGAGACATTATTCTAGTAGATACGTAGAGGATGGACTGAAATGGGGGAAAAACTGGACATAAAGAGAACATAAGAAGTGAGTGTTATTTGTGTGAAAGATGATGGATGCCAGACTAAGGCACTGAGAGTGATGACAGAGAGATAGGGAAGAAAGAGAGGTATTAAAATGGTAGAATTGACAAACTTTTGATTTAGCCATTGGATGAGGGAGCTGAGAGAGAGAAGGGTCAGGGCTGATTCCAAGGTTTTTGCTTAAGAAAATGGGCAGAATGGCAGTATCAGTAACCACACAGAGAATCCAGGAAGTGGTAGGAATGTTAAGGATAATAAATACTTTAGTTTGGGATAAATTGAGATTCACAAATGTGTGAGCCATCCAGGCAAAGATGTCCAATTGGAAATGCAGAATTTAGTCTCAAAAGAGAGCTTTTAATCCTGAAGCTAGCCAGGGAGAAGTATTATACCAAGGATGATTTCAGGATAAATTAAAAAGGAATAAAACTGTGGTTAGATTTACTTGTGATTAAAAATATTAAAGTTGAGAGTTTACTGTGAAGATAATTCATAGCATTCATGTTTGTCTTTCAAAGGTTTAATATTCATTAAATTTGCTAGGCCTACACTTTTATATTTGCAAAATGAATATAAAAAAGTATTCATCTTTAAGTGGAGATACCTACAGTTTAAGTCTTTATGTCCAGGACCAAGCCAGCATGACGGTATTTAGAGTCCGCATACCTCAGAGGAAATTAGCGTCTTACATGCTGAACTTGAAATCATGACGAGGCAGTAGTGGTGCCATAACCTTACGTTCTAAGAAAAACTAGATCTATTGATTTTACTGACTAGAAATATTTAAAACGATGCAATTCTTTATAACGTATGCTCTGTGGAAAATGAAGGGAAACTATCATGCTTTCAAATATTAGAGAATATTTCTTATAAGTACTATAGTTGAACCTTAAACAAATTTGATGATTGAGTATAAAATGAGTTTTTTTTTTTTCTTTTTTTCTGGGCTTGAGTCCACCAACTCAGGAAGGAAATATAAATTAATGGAGTGTAAGTTTAAGTTTTAAATACAAGGTTTTAAGACCTTTCCTGCTTAACTGTGTGTCCATTGTTAAATGAATATGCTCTATTTTGAAATAAATATGTCCATAAGTGAATGGAGAAGATTTGAGGCTGAAAACACTTTTTTCCTTGGCAGCAGCTGAGACTTGGATACCAACTCTTGATTTTCACTGTTTGGTTTAGAAGGGACTGACAAGTTACACCTTGGTGATTTATCTTCCTTGGCTGACATTTTTGAACAAATCCCTTAGTGTGTTATACTTAGAGTTGGTGTTGTGCTTAATGTTTCCTTTTCGTAGTGTTTAATATTACTTGTTAATTTTCCTTATATCAGAGAAAGTGTGCTAAGGTATCTGGAAAGAGCAATGTCTAATGATGAAAGGTTGGTAGACTATCCTATGGATGGCACATAGACTGCAAGTAGATAATTTATTTTTTATTTTGTTTTGTGTTTTCATAAATAGGTGAAAGATATTGCTGAGTTCCAGGTTTATTCTCTGATAGTAAAGGTACTTATGATAAGCATTCATTCTGGATATTAATAAGCATTTCCTTTTTTTTATTGGGGTATAATTGCTTTATAGTGTTGTGTTAGTTTCTGTTGTACAGCAAAGTGAATCAGCTATATGTATACATGTATCCCCTCCCTCTTGGACATCCCTCCCACCCATCCCCCTCTACATCCCACCCATCTAGGTCATCACAGAGCACCAAGCTGAGCTCACTGTGCTATACATTTTCTTAATGAGATATCACAACAAGGCTCAGAAAGGGGCCATTTATCTAAATTGCTTTATTTCTTCCAAAAAGAGACACATTGGGCTTCCCTGGTGGTGCAGTGGTTAAGAATCCACCTGCCAATGCAGGGGACACGGGTTCAAGACCTGGTCCGGGAAGATCCCACATGCCGCGGAGCAACTAAGCCCATGCGCCACAACTACTGAACCTGTGTTTTAGAGCGCGCGAAGTGCAACTACTGAAGCCCACATGCCTAGAGCCCTACCACAAAGAGAAGCCACCACAATGAGAAGCCTGCGCACCACAATGAAGAGTAGCCCCCGCTCACCGCAGCTAGAGAAAGCCCGCGGGCAGCAACAGAGACCCAATGCAGCCAAAAGTAAATAAATAAATTTAAAAAAGAAGAAGAAGAGATACATTAATAGCGAGATCAGCATCAAGTTGTGGAAGTACTGAGTTTTAAAAAATTATTATCTTTTTCCACATGGAGTAAATGCAGTTCATTAAAGCATGCTGCATTCTAATAAGACAACTGCCAGGGAATTATATTCACAATAACAATCTATCACAATAGCAATCTATCTGTTTCATTGCCACACACTCTCTCCTGACTTTGCTCAGATATCTTCCAAATTGCTATCATTGCTTATGCAGGAGATATGGTAAAGATTATGACTGGATCAGCACAAATGTATTCCCACTTTTGGAAAAACAACAGTATTCTGACTGTGAAACAGTACCATCCTTATTTGCAAACAACAATCTTCTTACCCATTGTGTGTGTACCTTGATTTTCCTCTTTAATTTTAAAAGTGATAAAAACTAAACATAGCAGGCAACTCATATATTTGGCTACTCAAAACTTATTCATAATGATTTACTCATTAATAATTATTGAGTGCTTACTATAGTTACAGGTTGTGCCATGGGAAAAACTGAGTAAAGATGTAAGGTGTAGACCTTATTTCCTGAAGATCTAACAGTATTATATGGAAGTTTCCATTCATATATATAATTTCAGTGATGTTAGAAAATCCATGTTATTTCAAACCAAGTGAGTAATATACATAATAAATACAAATAAGAGACTGGAGGAAAGAAAATCCTCTGAGAACTAATAGTGGTAAAGAAGATTGCATGAATGAGATGGGAGCTGAGGTGTACTTTTCTCCTGTTTTATTATGAAAAGTTTCAAACATTCAAAAGGTAAAAGAATTTTACAGTGAGTACCAGTATGCCCTTTACCACTACCATTGACTTTTTTTCAATATTTGCTTTATCACCCATAGATATATTTTAATGATAAGCAAAAAAGATAGGTCCTGCTGAAAGGATCAAAGTGTGTTCAAGGGGACTTCCCTGGTGGCACAGTGGTTAAGAATCTGCCTGCCAATGCAGGGGACATGGGTTTGAGCCCTGGTCCGGGAAGATCCCACATGCTGCGGAGCAACTAAGCCCGTGTGTCACAACTACTGAGCCTGCGCTCTAGAGCCCGCGAGCCACAACTACTGAGCCCGCGTGTCACAACTACTAAAGCCCATGTGCCTTAGAGCCCATGCACTGCAACTACTGAAGCCCATGCACTCTAAGGCCTGTGTGCCGCAACTACTGAGCCCACGTGCTGCAACTACTGAAGCCCATGTGCCTAGAGCTTGTGCTCCGCAGCAAGAGAAGCCACTGCAATGAGAAGCCTGCACACAGCAACGAAGACCCAATGCAGCCAAATTAAATAAATAAATAAAATAAAAGACAAAAGTGTGTTCAAGGTGGGGAAAAAGTAACAGACAGGTTTTGTGGTACAGTCCGCAATGATCTCTCTACACAACCTTGTATAATCCCCTCTCACACTGTAGCAGGGTTGATCTGTGTGACTATGGTAGGTTCAATAAGCTCCCTCCCCTGCCCTCCCAGCCCAAAGATGTGCATGCCGTAATCTCTAGAACCTGTATATATGTTGTCTTATATGGCAGAAGGGACTTTGCATATGTGATTTGTGCATAAATTAAGGATTTTGAGTTGGGGAAATTATCTTGGATTATCTGGGTGAACTCAATGTAATTACAGGTCCCTATAAGAGGGAGGCAGTAGACTTAGTGTTAGAAAGAAGATATAAGGATGGAAGCAGAGGTCAGAGAGGAGAGAGGATTCTACCTTACTCACTGGATTTGAAGGAAGATGGAGGAAAGGACCACAAGCCAAGGAATACGGGTGGCCTATAGCAGCTGGAAAAGAAAGGAAATGGATTCTCCCCTAGGGCCTCCAAAAGGAATGCAGTCCTGCTGACTCATTTTAGACTTCTGATCTCCAGAACTATAAATCTGTGTCACATAAAGCCACCAAGTTTGTGGTAATTTGTTATAGCAGTGATTGGAAACCAATACAGTGATCAACAGAATATGACAAAAGTGAAGGTATATCACTTCTCAGGTAATCCGATTATAAAAGACTGCAGCTTCAGTCTTGGGCTCTCTCTTTCTTGGATCACTCACTGTGGGAGAGGTCAGCTGCCATGTCATGAGGACACACAGCAGGCAGCCTATGGAGAGGCCCATGTCAAGGAACTGAGGTTTCCAGCCAGTGGCCAGTAAGGAAATGAGAGGTGTCATTCACCATGTGAGTGATCTTGAAAGCAGATCTTCCCCTAGTTGAACTTTCTCATGACTGCAGCTCCAGGCAGCAGCTTGATTGCAATCCATGGGAGACGCTGAGCCAGAATCACCTAGCTAAGCCAATAACAGATTCCTGACCCACAGAAACTATGAGATAATAAATATATATTATTTTAAGGTGCTTAGATTGGGGGCAATTCTCTATGCACCAAAGGACAACTATACAGAGTTGAAATGGGTTGAGGAGAGATTGTTGAAGGTTTGAATGCTCTCCTAATTGACTGCTCAGTAGGGAACCCTTGAAAGTTTTTGAACTGGGAAGTGAACAACTCAAAACAATAGCAAAATTTATGGGGTTGGATATGTTAGAGAAAGGGGAGACTGGAGGGAAGAAAAATAGATATAGTAATATTAGGGATAGTAAAATTAGATATAGCAATGAAAGCCTGTTCCAGGGCTATGAATTTAAGAAGGAAAAGGAAAGAACACAGGTAAAACTTCAAAAGAAACTCAGTAGTACTTGGTGGCTGAATGGACTCAAGGGAAAGGGAAATTGAAAAGTGGAAGATGGTGTGTTTTGAGTTTAAGAGAACAGTGGTATAATTCTGAAAATGGGATATTTAAAATAAGAACCAGTTTTTGAAAGTTTCTTATTCTCTCTGAAATTAAGTTGGATAGGTGAAAATGCTCAAAAAGAAATTTAGGATAAAAGATTTCATTACCTGCCTGTGGGGGCTTAGAAATGTAGGATAAGTGAGAGATGAAACTGGGACATGAGACAGTAAGAGCAAGGGGTATAATGTTACAAGATACACAATGGCATGTATAGAGACCTAAGCAATTTTGACTCTAAGTGTTCTTGCAGCCAACCCAGAGGAAATGCTGATGATAGCATGGTTTCAGTACCGATAGGACTAAAACTGAGAGGATGTCTTCCTTGGGTCATCCTAAAAGGTGCATGCATCCTCAGCATTGCCCTATGGTAAACATAATTATTTTCATAGGATTTTTTTCTTGATATGTTTCTTAATGTACCCACTGAGTGTAATGGTCAGATAAAAATAAAAACAAATTGATTTTAGGTCCAAAACATTAGTGATAAAAAATAAATCTAAATCTTGAGAAGGTGATTGAGAGTCATTCACTCCAAAATATTTATTGAGTATTTACTGTGTGTTAGGGTCTGTGTGAAATTCTGAGAGTACAATAGGAATTTTATATATATAGTACTAGTGAAGATGACAGGAGAGAAGAGAAGGAGGTTGATCAGTAAGTTGTGGAGAATTCACAAGGACTGGGAATGAACAAAGATGAACAGAGATGAAGCAGCTAGAGAAACAAGATTGTAAATAGTGTCAGTCATAATGGTGGAGAGAGAGAGAGAGAGAGAGAGAGAGAGACATCCTGGTTTACTGTAGCATCAAATTGATGTTAAGGAGATATCAATGAGAAGCAAGAATAGGTCACTGGGTTTGATCATTAGTTGATCATCAGGGATATTTAGGATTTCATTGTCAATATGATGGTAAGGATAGGAGCCAGATTGCAGAGGGTTAAGGGGGGACCTTCTGGAGATGAAATGGAATCAGCAGACTCTAAGTCATTCTTCCAGCTCCCTGGGCGTGTCTACATCACTTTATGTCTCAGTCTATAAAACAGAACAAAAGTAGCAATCTCCTTCTCGCCCAAGATATAAGGAGTGCTTTGAGTTCTGGGTGATATATGGTAAATACAGGATATTAATAGTAGTTATCAGTGTGTACTTTGAATAAAACTAGACTTGAGGATTGATTACTGAAATAGTTGGTTTGTGGAGTCTACTTTTAGATTGTCACCTCTAATTTTGCATTAATATAAAGCATCCCCTGTCTGGACTGGAATTTGGAATTTTTGTTTATTACTAGTGGTGACTGATTGTCATCTGTGACCTTTGGTTTGTGTGTTATGAGGTGGAATTTGGTAATTGATGGTCTTGCAAAGTTTTTCTGACTAGTCCTGCTGGGTCTCAATTTTGACAGGTTGTTATTCCCACTAGGTTTTAATCAGATGTAGAATTCAGTGTGATATTAGTACTCTCACTGTGTCATTCAGGAAACCAAAATAAAATAATAGATATGACCATGCTTTGAAAAGGTAAAGGATCATTTAAGTATTAATTATGTTTACCATCATTATGAAAACGATTGGAAGTATTATTCTATTAATGTTTAATTATTATTAATTAATAATGAAAGGAGACGGAGAAGTTTTTGTTGTGGTTTATTTCAGCTTCTGTATAAATTACATGAACTGTCTAAGAAAAATATGTGTGTGGGCAATATTTATAAATATATATATTTTAATGATGCTCTATTTAATCATTTGCATTTGGATTGTTTGCAGCCTTATTTAATTCTGGACTGATTTTCCCAACATAGTTTTGGAAATATGGATTCAATAATTTTTTAGATATAACTAGTAAGTATTGAGTTACTATGTGAGAAATACTTCTTCATATGTCACATCTAAATCTTCACAGTAACCTTTTCAGGTGGTGTTATTACCTTTTCATATATAAGGAAACTAAGGCTCTGAGAGATTCATTAGCTTTTTGCCCATGGTGTATGTAGCAGAGATTTTAATCTACAACTAGAGCACCACAGTTATTTAGATATAAACTTAGGCGATGAAAATCAGTTTACTTAGTTAAAACATAATTGTATCTGTAAATATTGTATCAATACCGTATCATGTCTCTGAGTCAAATTTGCATTGTTTTCAAAGCAGCATTGTCTCTTTCACCAGATCTCTCTCACCTTCAGCATGAACACATGACAGTTTGCCATGTAGGAATTTTATTAGTAACCTAATGTATGTAAAGGATAAGCTATTATATATTTGGGGTTTTTAATATAGAGCCATGAGTAGAGGATAAGATGGTTAGTGATGTTTTGTGGAATCCAACATCTGTTTATGCTTTATGGTTTACTGATCTTCTTGCTGTCCTTTATCTCATTCATTTGATCCTCGCCATCACCCTGTGAAAAAGATAGGCCTAATTTTTTTCACCTCGTTTTACTGCAGAGGAAATGGAGGGTAAAGGAGGGGGTGTGATTTTCTCAGCAAACTTCAAATACATCTACATAAAAAGGATTCTGATAGATAAATAGTCTAAGGACAACTGGATCCAATGCAATAATGGCAATACATCTTATTGCTTATGTATCTGAGTTTATTGTGGATTATAGTTAGTTTAGGTAAAACTTCTCATCATATAGCATAACTGAGGAAAACAGGAGAGTATAAAAAGTTTCCTTCCTTTTTCTGCAGGGAAATTATACTGCTTATTTGAGCCCTAATTATTACCCAGAGGAATGCTGCATACTTCTCCAGTGGTTGTGTGTTTTTGTGAAGAGTTAAAAGAGAAGCTACCTATATGCTTCCCATAGTGATATTACCAATCCTAGGACTGTGACCCAGAGTACTCTGCTGGGTTATATATGTGCATGGAAATTTGTCCACCTGTGGCCTGTGTTGTTTACTTGTGAAAAGATCATAACGTCTGATAGGTTTGTTTCCTAGTCATAAATGTAATGTAAGATTACATCAAACAAGGATAAGTTATCCAGTTGCCAACATTTAAAAATCATTTTTTCATTGTCAACCAGCTGCAACTCCAGACTCTAAGGAACACAGATCTTCCTTCATTTGGCTCATAATCTAGATTGTGAAGTCCAAACATCAGGACAAGTGGTTTCAAGTTTCATTTTTCATATAGTAGTTGTTTTAGTGTGTTTGGTCTGCTATAACAAAACCCAAAGCCTGGGTGGCTTATAAATAACAGAAGTTTATTTCTCAGAGTTCTGGAGGCTAGAAGACCAAGATCAAGACACAGAAAATTCAGTGTCTGGTAAGGCCTGTTTCCTGGTTCATAGACAGCTGTCTTCCCTCTGTGTCCTTACATGGCAGAAGGGGTGAGGGAGTTCCCTGGGATCTCTTTTATAAGGGCACTAATCCCATTCAGTGGGGCTCTACCCTCATGACCTAATCACCTCCCAAAGGCCCCACCTCCTAATACCATCACACTGGTGATTAGATTTCAATATGTGGATTCTGGGGAACACAAACATTTAGTCTCTAACAGTAGTTTTGAAAACATGTGAGATTTCTCAAAATATAGTTTTTAAAAAGATGCTTTTCCATCATTTCTAAGATAAATTTGTTCTTTTGGCAAAGGTGATTTTAATTGTTGGCACATTTCCAAGACAAGGAACACACTCTGTTGACACTCCTTTCAAAACGATCAGATGAAAACAAGGCACACAATGCCAAGCCACAGACTCTCCATTGTACTCTTGTTGAATCCGTTCTTATGCTTTAGAACAGTTGAGTTTATATATACATCTTGCTAGTAGGGCAGTTCTCTGAAAGATTATACTACTTTCTTTATGCACAATGTCAGTGCCACAGTATTAAACAGAAATGAAATATGTGTCTGTGCTTTCCTTCTTAAAAATGTGAATGTATTTCTCTATAGAGTTGTTTTGTAGCTGTCTTGCTAATAAAGCAGTGCCCAGCTACAGGCCTGCAGACTGCTGACACACAGTCTCACAAATTTATGAATGCCAAAGCATGGAGCAAAATGAAAACAACTGGGGGAATGTTTAAGGGAAATAATTGGACTGTATCCAGATGTGCATGTGTAAAACATCACCCCTTAACTCCTCCCCCATATCCTGTCTAAAGACAGGATTTTTTTTTTCTTTTTCTTTTTTCAAAAATAAACGGAGGTTATTTGAAAGAAGTCATGGTCCCTGACTGAAACTGAGTAGGCAAAGCCAGGCTGAACATAATCGTGTATGTTCTTGGTGTCTTTGTTTTTTAATTGACTCGTTGGATGCTATGAATCAATCTGCCTTATGGCTGTTCTTCGTAGCTATGGCCACAATTTCATGTACTCCATCTGAGGATAATATGTAAGAGTTTTCAGGAATGTTAATTTTCTTGAATTTGGGGTTGTCATAAACTATAACTTTTTTCAATTTTTATTTATTTATTTTTTTTTGCGGTACGCCGGCCTCTCACTGTCGTGGCCTCTCCCGTTGTGGAGCACAGGCTCCGGACGCGCAGGCTCAGCGGCCATGGCTCACGGGCCTAGCCGCTCCGAGGCATGTGGGATCTTCCCAGACCGGGGCACGAACCCGTGTCCCCTGCATCGGCAGGCGGACTCTCAACCACTGCGACACCAGGGAAGCCCTATAACTTTTTACTATTAGAAATGGGCAACATTAAATTGTCTAGTGTGGAGGAGGTCATTAAGATAGGGAGTGAAATCTGGTTACAAGGGAAAAGAAGTGTGAGAGCATTTATGGATTGTTTGTTTGTTTGTTTATTAGTCCAAGACCAGCCAGAGGAACTAAAGGGAAAATAAAAAAGAATTTGTCTCTATGGTGCTTAGCTCACTAGATAAAACATAAAAATGGAGGTAAGGGCTCCCCTGGTGGCGCAGTGGTTGAGAGTCCTCCTACCGATGCAAGGGACACGGGTTCTTGCCCCGGTCCGGGAAGATCCCACATGCCGCGGAGTGGTTAGGCCTGTGAGCCATGGCCGCTGAGCCCGCGCGTCCGGAGCCTGTGCTCCGCAACGGGAGAGGCCACAACAGTGAGAGGCCAGCATACCGCAAAAAAAAAAAAAAAAAAAAAAAAAAAATGGAGGTAATAGTGACCTTGCATACATGAAATTAATTTAGGACCAGGCATCACTGGGACAAAAAAACCCTAGAGAACAGGGGTGCTCTGAGTAAGAACCTTTGCATGTTGGTATCTGACCATCATATGTATCTTAATGTACCAGAGGTGAAGCAATAAGATACACTTTTAGCTTAAATGTCAAGAAATAGTTCCTTGAAAGCAATAACCAAATCCAATAATAAATCCAACTAATTTCAATAAAGGAATTTTCTCATTGACTTGCTTTTCTCTTGTTCTGCATAAGAACAAAAACAAAGATGAAATTAAATTGTAATGAACTTGCTTAGAAGTACTCATTAAGACAGAGCATATAAAGACCTCCTGCCTGCATGCCCCTCCCTGTACAGTCTCAGAGACTCTCCCAGGGGATTAGAATTCCCAGCCTCATTAGGCAGAGTCTTGAGACTGGATTTCTGTTTTATTCAAAAAGAGAAAACGAAGTAGAGATATTAGAGATATTTTAAATACCCAATTTTTTATCCTATTTTAGAAAGGATTAAAGACCCCAGTTCTCAATGTTTCTGCAGTGGGTGGCAGATTTTTATCATAAAACTTCAATATTAGAACAGTGTCAGCACTTCATTTTGAGGATAAGCATTGATTATCTAATTTCATTCCAATTGTGCAGATAATTATCCAATATAAAGCCTAATTTTAATATTGTAATTACTGGAAATAATTTCCGTAAATAAGGAATTAGTCCATATTCTCAGCTCCTTTACCAAAGGGAACTGAGTGCAGAAAGGCATTGTCCTGTGCCAGATGCCAGGAAATAAGTGGGAAACGATGGACCCAGAGAGGGAAAGTAGATGAGAAGATCACTTGTTTAATAATTATATGTATACATATAGCACCTATCCCTATACCATGCCTATTATTCCCCTCCAGATCATCTCCACCTACTACCTGATTGTGATATATTTCAGTTATTCACTTTGGGTTTCAAAAGCAAATAATTTCTGGGAGAGTTAGATATATTGATTTTATATACCTTATGAATATATAATTTCATGATGTTGAAAATATTCTATATTATCCACAGTATTTTTAAAAGCAGTGAAATTAACATAAATTAAAGTTTGATGTCTTAAGTGAAAACTTGGTGAATAAATACTCTAGAACTATTTCTGTGGCAGTTTAAGGAAAAAAACAGTGATTCTGGGTTTCAAAACTCAAATACAGTAAACATTATGGACTTATTTAGTAAGGGTTGTACTTGGTCTGGCAGATGATAAAATCTTCACTTACTAGAATGGCAAAACACATCAGTTGCTTAAAATCATTGACAATTATTTGACAATGCATTCAAACATTTTTCTTGCTAGAGAACCCAAGAGCAGTGTAGTAGGAATGACTAGTGTTCAAAACAAGAACAACCACAACAGTGACAGCAAAATCTGGGTTCTTGACTCAGTTGTACCCCTTACAGCAGTTTGACCTTGGATTAGTTGCTTTACTTCTATGAGCCTATTTTCTCTCTCTGTAATGAGACTGGGATCTCTATCCTGCTCACTTCACATGTTGTGAAGGTCATTACATTTATTGTCGTATCCCTGCAAAGTTCCCTACCCCTCTCTACCACTTGCCTAAATCAGCTCCTGCTCTGGTCTTCATCTGGAAAACACCACCTTTATCTGTTTTTTGTTTAGGTCAAAAAGCTAGGAGTAATCTTCCATCCTCTCCTCATTCCACCCTTTCTAATTCATCCCCAAGTCCTGCTGATTCTATCTCAAAATATATCTCAAATCCACCTCCTTCTTTTTAGCCACACTGCCACTAGCCTGGTCCAAGCCTTGGTCATTGCTCATCTGGATGGCCACAGTACCCTGTCAGTGTCTCCTTCTACTCTTTCGCTCTGCACCTCATCACATCCCAGAGTAATATTTTAAAAGCAAAAACCAGATCTTTTCACTTTTTTTTGCTTAAAACATTCCAGTGGCCTCAGTTGACCTTAGGACACAATATAAAATCTTTAATTTGACCCCCACACCCTGGTCCCTTCCTGCCTCTTTGCCTTCATCAGCACTTCCTTGCCCCTCCCTCTCCCCACATTCAGGGGCTGCACTCTTGCCACACCAACCCCTTTTCATTTTTCCTTTCAGTAGCACTCCTTCCCACTCTAGGGCCTATATCCTTTCAGCTTTAATATTCCACATAGGGGCTTCCCTGATGGTGCAGTGGTTAAGAATCTGCCTGCCAATGGAGGGGACACGGGTTCGAGCCCTGGTTCAGGAAGATCCCACATGCCGCGGAGCAACTAAGCCAGTGTGCCACAACTACTGAGCCTGCGCTCTAGAGCCCAGGAGCTACAACTACTGAAGCCAGTGCACATAGAGCCTGTGCTCCACAGCAAAGAGAAGCCATTGCAACGAGAAGCCCGCGCACTGCAACAAAGAGTAGCCTCCGCTCACCGCAACTAGAGAAAGCCTGCATGCAGCAACAAAGACCCAACGCAGCCAAAAGAAAAAAAAGATTCCACATAAATGTGGCCTTTTTTAGAGAAGCTTTCTCTGATTTCACCTTCTAGTCTAAATTAGATTTCCCTTGTCATACTCTCCCATGGCACCTTCTTTTCCCTTGAGCACTTATTCCAATATATAATTACATATTTATTTGTGTATTTGTTCCCTGGTGCTAAACCCAGGGGGCCAAGAGCCTTGTCTGTAGTGTTCACTGCTGAATCCTGAAGGCAGACATACTGCCTGCATACAGAGGCTCTTGAATGGCACTCTGCCGAGTGCTGGGAATGCAAAGTTCATTTTGCCACAGTCCCTGGCCTCAAGAAACTCACCATCACTTCATGAGAAAGAAAGATGAACAGGAATTATTTCTAATTCTGTAGCTCAGAGAAATTCTTAAAAATGAGTTTTAAGATCAGAGAAAAGAGTATATTTCAAGCAATCATACAGAAGCATTCTCATGACAAGAGAAGTCTCTTCTCATTTGGAAGGGGCATTAACAGTTCAGGCCATTAATTAGTTACTATTGGTTTAGATAGGAGTGTCATTATATATTTAGAGTGGAATCTACCACTAAACCAGAAAATTTGCTAGCTTGTATTAAGCATTTCTTGCTGTTCATTCTTTTTTTGTGTGCATTTGTGTATGAATCTGTATGTGTATCCATGTGTGTATGAACTTTCTATCCATAAGGTTCTGTTCTATGAGAGGGAAAACATCCTTTTTGGAGAATGCAGAATGTCGAGGGGGAGATGTTGCAATCTAATATGGAGATAGAAATAGATATAAAGAATAGGTTGGGGGGCTTCCCTGGTGGCGCAGTGATTGAGAATCTGCCTGCCAATGCAGAGGACACGGGTTCGAGTCCTGGTCTGGGAAGATCCCACATGCCGTGGAGCGGCTGGGCCCGTGAGCCACAATTAACTGAGCCTGCGCGTCTGGAGTCTGTGCTCCGCAACAACAGAGGCCGTGATAGTGAGAGGCCAGCGCACCACGATGAAGAGCGGCCCCCACTTGCCACAACCAGAGAAGGCCCACGCACAGAAACAAAGACCCAACACAGCCATAAATTAATTAATTAATTAAAAAAAAAAAGAAGAAGTTGGGGCTTCCCTGGTGGCACAGTGGTTGAGAGTCTGCCTGCCAATGCAGGGGACACAGGTTCGAGCCCTGGTCTGGGAAGATCCCACATGCTGCGGAGCAGCTAGGTCCGTGAGCCACAACTACTGAGCCTGCGCATCTGGAGCCTGTGCCCCACAACAAGAGAGGCCGCGACAGTGAGAGGCCCACGCACGGCAATGAGGAGTGGCTCCCGCTTGCCGCAACTAGAGAAAGCTCTCGCACAGAAAGAAAGACCCAACACAGCCAAAAATAAATAAATAAATTAATTAATTAATTAAAAAAAAAAAGAATCGTCTCTTCCAATACAGAGTATGTATAAAGTGAGCTGGGTGAACATACGCAACTCTGTGAAATCTTTTAAAATCCTCCCATTTTAAAAGGATGTTAAAAATGCCTAAGAACCCAAATGATCCCAAGCACGTGGATGCGGGATTTAGATACGTAGTCCAAATTTAGCATCAGACAACCTCAATTATTAAATAAAGAAAATGGTCACAAAACAAATATGGAAAATATTACCTTTATAGCAGTTTAAATTGTACAACTTTTCTAAAACATACTTACTGCATAGAATAAAACCTATCTTCAGAGGCACAGCAGTTTTTTTCCACGACTGGGAAGCTAGTCATTGAAAAATAGGAATTTAGAATTAATTTTGTTTAGAAGTTGAGAAATTTGGAAATGTTTATTCTCCCTTCTGAGCATCACCCTCAGCACAGTATCGAGCAGCATGATGGGGAAAGCATGGTGATACCCCAGAACATCTCCCCAGGCTAGGTGCTGAGGACCAAATCCCTCTTTTAGAAATTCCTTGTCTCCAGTTAACACTTGCTCTCTTCATGTTGTCTACTTTATAAGACAGATCCTTCTGAGAGGTATAAGTCTGGATGTAGGAAAGGAGGAGAACATCTTAGAATTTACCGAATACTGAATCTGGGCCATGTACTTGGCATGCACATTCCCCTTGGAATCTTGTGTTTTCCCCATTTTACAAATGCAGAATCCAAGCCTCAGAGAGATTGAGTAACCTTCTTGAGTACTCTTTTTCATGAATGAATTGTAGAGCTGAGATCTGACCCCCTAGTTGGTCTGCCTGTAAACCCACGCTCTCTCCTTTGCATGCTCGACACCTTCTAGTAAATTAATTCATGAGATGCTTTCCTCAACAGATGAAAATTTGAGCAGCAAGAGTGTACTGAACATCTGGAATAGAAGTAGCCATGATTTAAAAAAAGGGGGTTGGGGACAAGAGAGCAGAAAATGAGGCTGGAGAGTCCTGTCATTCAGTCCCTAAGGAGCAGCTCCTCTGGGCCCTGCCTATCCGGGGGTTTTGCTGTGTGCCTCAAGGGGCTCAGATAGACTCTGGGAACCAAAGGTAAAATGATATTTAAGGAAGCTCCTGATGTGTCCTTCTTTATTTGCCACAGCAGTGAGATTGAAACGCTCCCTTGGTGTGTGAATACCTGGAATTAAAAGACTACAAATAGGCATTTAGGCTGTTTATTTTAGGTTTCCTGTTTACTTTATTCTCTCACTGGGAAGTAAAATTGGACTGAAGAGAAAAAAAGGCAAATAGACTCAAAAGGGAAGTGAAACTCAAGTTTGAAAGCAGAACCATTTTTACATTTAAGTTAAACTGTGGGTTTAAAACATGCAGCTCTCTATGGGAAACCATTGTGGGTGGAGTGCGTTTGTAACAGAGCTTCACCTAATTCATTCTATATGCTTGGCAGAGAAAAAGCAGAAATAAGAGCCAAATTCCAAAGGGTCTCTAAGGGAAGCAAGGTCACACTGTATTCAGAATTTAGAATATAGCAACCTGGCCTGAACAGAGGATTGTTAATGTGTTTGTGTACTTAGGAATCATTCTTCTAGAATATTGTAATTGTTTAACCATTCTGTGAAGTTCTATTGTACGTGTATTGCAAACACCGCTTCAGAGCCAGATAAAAAAGACTACTAAATAATTTAATCAAGTTTAACTTGGTTGATTTTATAGCTGGTTTTGAAACTAAAAATAGGTAATGTAGAAGGGTTTATTGATTAGTTCCACTATCACAATAAACTTGTAGAAATGTCTAAGAAGCCATATTTTGATTTTTTTTTGGTCTGAGGAATTTGGCCCATTCTCAAATAATAATTGTGCTTTAATTCCAAGTGGTCTTATTATGAACAGTTGTTGAATTTTACATCGTTTTATAATTGGCTCTGGTGCTTAATAAAACTCATTTGCAAGGTAAAAGGACAAAGATGTGAGAAGCAAGGAAACCAAAAGTTGTTAATCAGTAACTACAGTGAAAACGGGAATAAACAAGAGTGTCACTTTAACTCACTTTCTGGGAAGACGTTTCAGGGTTTGGGGGATGACAGAACATCTTTTGGGTGGTTAGGGACCAAAAGGGAGTAAGGACTTCAGACTTTTGAAGTTATTTTTGCTTACAATCAAACTTACCTCAAAGTGCAGAGTCCATAAGAATTAATTTAAATGTCGGTTACAAATTCCAAGAAATGTGGGGATATAAACCAGAAAGACAGTATGACCTAGAGAGCTGAACTCTGATGTTGACCTTGTGTCAGTTTTTTTTTTTAACTTCGAAGTGTTGAAATACAGCTTTTTTCTGGTGACCCCCCCCCCCCGCCCCGCTTAAGGAAGTCCCAAATGGAGATAAAATAGAGAATACTTATTCTGTTTTTCTGGGGAATAATATGGAAGAACAATACCTCCTTTTTTTGAAGATGATAAGGGGTTAGAACAAAGTTTCAGCCATTTCTGAGAGGTCTAGGATCCAGGCACTTGCCTATTGATGCAAATGTTGCTACCTCCTGCCTCTCTGAGGTATTTCTTGTCCTCTAGTGATGGTCAACCCAGCTGAAGAAATCAGACTCAGTTAATAAAAGTTTTGGGGGCAACCTTCGCCAACGTCAAAGTATACTCTATGTATACCAGTGGTTCTTCAACTTTTGGGGTCACATACCTATTTGAGAACATCATACGAGTTATGGTCCTTTTCCCTGGAGTATTGCACACAGTCATAAAATGACTTCCAAAAGTTCTCCAGCCTGGAGGCCCAACCATGAACCACAGGTTATAAGCCCTATCTCTACGGGGTTAATTTCCCTAAACTCTGAAAACATCACCATCCAGATCATCTTCTTTAAGCGAGGAGCTACTCCTCTTGGCCATTAAGTCACCTTAATGGAGAGAGCAAACATCTGTGCATTGTAATCTATTCTCTTCATATTCTGTCCATCACTGCCTCTCCTCTGAGGTATCAGAAGACCTCCCCAGAGGGACCTAACAGTTTTACGTCATCATTTTTTCTGAGCTCTGAGCAGGTCTCCTTTTCTTCCTCCTTTCTTTGCATCAGACTCCTACCCATCTTCTGACCTGCTGTATTCTCTCCCACCTGCCTTCCCTCACCAGCAGCCCAGAGTGACCACTCTCCCAGTGATTTCTAATACCATTCACACTTGGTACCAGCCATATGATGTTCACTCACTATTCTCTCTTATTTTTAAAGTAACTTTACTAAATATATACATATATATGAATGGAGAATAGAAATGCTACCTGTTTTAATAAAATCTTAGCATTATGACATATTGCATCAGATCCTTGAAAATAATAATTACAGTTATAATGAAGATCTACTACCCTGCCCTTGGAAACCCTTCCTCTTTTTCCCTCCCCAGCATTAACCACTGTCATAGCCAGGCATGGTTCATCCTTTACTCTTCCCCCCAAATTTTTTTTCCTGGGTATAGGTCTGATCTCTCCAATGAGACTATAATTCCTGAGAACAGATAATAACCTTATTCTTTTTTTGGTTTGTCCCACAATGTTTGGCTCAGTACTCAGGGTCCTTAATAAATGCATGCATGTTGGATTACTTGGCTTCACTTTAAGGTTCTCTTCCATATTCTTGGCCCTCAAAGATAGTTTGCATCTTTTTATCAGGAATTTCAGAAGACTACTTTCTGTTCTTTCCTATTTTTTCTCTTCTTTCCAGAGAATAAAACTCATATTATACTAAATTTTATATTCCTCTTGGTATTCTGTTGCTCTTCACTTTTCCCATTTCCTTATAACAGGCATGATTCTTATCCTTGTGTCTCAGTTTATTTATTTGTAGGTGTGGGGGAAATACTCTTGCTTTAAATTACCTTGAACTTTACAGATAGTATAAAATATATGTAATATGTGATTAAATACACAAATTCATTTTATTTCCCCAAATATTGTTGCTTTACCTTCTATGCTTATACACTTCTAAAATACATCAGTTTGTCCCTCTTAGCAGTCTCGATTTACTCCTATCTGACAGATAAGAAAACCAAGGCCAGGAAGTCTAAACGACATCTCAAGTAGCAGACTGAGGTCTCCAGATTTCTATTCTTTTCACCTCACCATTATACATTATTATAGTAGAATATTGAGAATAGCAGCTATTAATCTTATTGAATGATTTGACATTGTTTGGGGCACTTTACACCTATCATCCTAGGTTACAGTTATACAAACTGAGGCTCAGAAAGCTGAAAGGAATTGCTTAAAGACATAGCTAGTAATTAGTATAGATGATAATGAATGATAACAACTCACACTTTTATAGCACTTACCGTGTTCCAAGCACTGGTCTATGGACTTTATGTAAGCTAATTCCGATTACATTTTGAGGCACAAACTAGTATCTTTACTTTACAGATGAGGAAAATGAGACATAAAGAGGCTAAGTAACTTGCCTAAAATCACTCAGCTAGTAAATGTTGGAAGGAACTTAAAATCCCAGTAGCCTGGTACCAGAATCATGGTGTTACCTCCCAACAGCAGAAACAAGATTCTAATCTCAAAAGTGGGTGTGCTTGTCATTATACCTCCAGATTCTTCTGCAGTATAACTCTTTTCCTAATTTGTTGTAAATATAGAAATATTTTCTCAACTTTAGAGTCTTATTCTAGTTTCTTATTCTTTTGGCCTGGAATGTCCTTTACCAAATGAACAGCAAACTCCAGTGAACTCTTCAAGACCCTACTCACCATCTCTGTTACTGTCTCTGTGTCCTGGAGCTCTTCCCTCCCTCTTCCAAGAGTTAACCGCTCTGTTAAATATTCTACTTTTGAACCATAAAATTACATTTTAAAAATTAATAGACTTTTTAGAATAGTTTGAAGTCTACAGAAAGATTGAGCTGACAGCACAGGGTTCCTATATAACCACTTTACTCACTCACAGTTTTCCGTATTTTTAACATCTTTCATTAGTGTGGAACATTTGTTACAGTTGATGAACCAATATTGGTACATTATCAGCTATATTATTAATAACTATTATTATTAACTAAAGTGTATAGTTTACATTATGGTTCAGTCTTGTGTTGTACATTCTATGGGTTTGACAAATGCATAATATCATGTATCCACCATTACAGTTTCAGTGTTATAAAAATCCCCTGTGTTTCAGCAATTTATCCTCCCATTTCCCTCCTCCAAACCCCTGGCAATCACTGATCTTTTTGCTGTCTTTATAGTTTTCCTTTTCAGAATATCATATAGTTGGAATCATAAAGTATGTAGCCTTTTCAGACATGCTTTTTTCACTTAACAATATGCATTTAAGTTTCCACCATGTCCTTTTGTGGCTTAATTAATATCTTATTTCTTTTTATCATGAATAACATTCCATTGTGTGGACATGGCACATTTTGTTTATATATTCACCTATAAAGGAATATCTTGGATGTTTCCTAATTTTGTCAATTGTGAAAAAAGATTCTATAAATGTTTGTGTGCAGGTTTTAGTGTGAAAATAAGTTTTCAACTCATTTGAGTACGTGCCAAAGAGCGTGATTGCTGGATCATATGATAAGGGTATGTTTAGTTTTGTAAGAGACTGTCAAACTGTCTTCCAAAGGGTCTGTACCATTTTGCATTCTCACCAGTAATGAATGTGCGTTCCTGTTGCTTCACATCCTCACCACTATTTGATATTGTCAAGTTTTTTTGGGGGGAGGGAGGGGTGGAGTTTGGCCATTCTAAAAGGTGTGTAGTGGTATCTCATTGTTTTAATATGCAATTCCCTAATGACATGAGATGTTGAGCTCTTTTCATATGCCTATTTGCCATCTGTATTATCTTCTTTGGTGAGACTGTTTAGATCTTTCACCTATTTTTATTTACTTATTTATTTATTACCTCTGCAATTGCTGTGCCTATATCACTACACCCGTTTTATTTGCTTAATAGTTGCCACTTGGGCCAGGCCAACCCAAAATTCTCCCAAAACTATAGTTACCAATAATTCTATTTTGGTTTCTGCCTCCATATCAGTTGGTATGGAAAGTTAGCTTCCAAAGCCTATTCTCAAAATGTTTCACCTATTTTTAAATTTAGTTGTTTGTTTCTTATTGTTAATTTTTAGGAGTTATTTATATATTTTGGATACCAGTCCTTTATCAGATTTGTATTTTGCAAATATTTTCTCCCAGTTTGTGCCTTGTCCTTTCATTCTCTTAACAGTGTCTTTCACATAGCAGAAAGTTTTTAATTTAATGAAGTCCAATTTAGTATCTTTTTCTTTCATGGATTGTGTTTTGGGTGTTATCTCTAAAAACTCATCACTCAATCCAAGGTCACCTAGATTTTTTCCTATATTATTTCCTAAATGTTTTATAGTTTTCTGTTTTTCATTTAATTCTATGATCCATTTTGAGTTAATTTTTGTGAAAAATATAAGATTAGTGTATAGATGCAGTTTTTTTTCATGTGTATGTCCAGTCATTTCAGCACCATTTGTTGAAAAGATCATCCATTCTCCATTGAATTGCCTTTGGTCCTTTGTCAAAGGTCAGTTAAATGTATTTGTTTGAGTCCTTTTCTGGGCTTTCTATCTGTTCCACTGATCTATTTGTCTATTCTTTCACTAATACCATACTCTCTTGTTCACTGTAGCTTTATGGTAAGTCTTGAAGTCGAGTAGTGTCAGCCCTCTGATTTTGTTCTTCTTCAGTATCATGTTGGCTATTCTGGGTTTTTTGCTTTTCCACATAGATTTTAGAATCAGTTTGTCAATATCCACATAATAACTTGATGAGATTTTGACTGCGACTGCATTGAACATATAGATCAAATTGGGAAGAGCTGACATCTTAATAATTTTGAGTTTTCCTATCTATGAATGGAACATCTTTCCATTTATTTATGTTTTTTAATTGATTCCATCATAGTTTCATAGTTTTCCTCATATAGATCTTGTACATATTTTGTTAAATTTATACCTAAGTATTTCTAAGTATATTTCTAAGTAAATTTATACCTAAGTATTTCTTTTGTTGGTGTTAATGTAAATGATGTATTTGTAATTTCAAACTCCAGTTGTTCATTACTGGTGTGTGGGAAGGCAATTGACTTTTGTATATTAATCTTGTATCTTGCAACCTTGCTTTTATCACTTATTAGTTCCAGGAGTTTTTTGGGGTGATTTTTGCGGTACGCGGGCCTCTCACTGTTGTGGCCTCTCCCGTTGCGGAGCACAGGCTCCGACACACAGGCTCAGCGGCCATGACACATGGGCCCAGCCACTCCGTGGCATGTGGGATCTTCCTGGACTGGGGCACGAACCCGTGTCCTGTGCATTGGCAGGCAGACTCTCAACCACTGCGCCACCAGGGAAGCCCTCCAGGAGTTTTTTTTTGGTCAATTCTTTGGGATTTTCTACATAGACCATCATGTTATCTGCAAACAAAGACAGTTTTATTTCTTCCTTTACAATCTATATACTTTTAATTTCCTTTTCTTGTCTTATTGCATTACCTAGGAATTCCAGCATGATATGGAATAGGGAGTTATAAAAGGGAATATTGTTGCCTGGTCCAGATATTAGGAGGAGACATCTACTTTCTCATCACTAAGTAGGATGTTGGCTGTATGTTTTTGTAGATGTTTGTTGTCAAGTTCCAGAAGTTCCCCCCCATTCCTAGTTTGCTGAGAGTTTTGATCATGAATGAGAGTTGGATTTTGTCAAATGCTTTTTTCTGAATTTATTGATATGATCATAGGATAATTTTTCTCTTTAACCTGTGGATGTTAAGGGATTACATTAATTGATATTTGAGTGTTGAACCAACCTTGCATACCTGGAATAAATCCCACTTGGTCATGGTGCATAATTCTTTTTAAACATTGTTGGATTTGTTTTACTAATATTGTGTTGAGGAGTTTTGCATCTATGTTAGTGAGTGATATTAGTCTTTAGTTTTCCTTTCTTATAATGGCTTTATCTGGTTTTGATTTTAGAATAATGCTATCCTTACAGAATAAGTTAGGAAGTGTTCCCTCTCTCTATGTTTAGCAAGAGGTTGTAAGAAACAGATATCATTTCTTCCTTAAATGTTTGGTAGAATTCACCAGTGAAACCATCTAGGCCTAGCGCTTTAATTTTGGGGAGAAGTTATTAATTATTGACTTAATTTATTTAACAGATATAAGCTATTCAGATTATCCAATTCTCTTTGTATGAGTTTTGGTAGGTTGTGTATTTCAAGGAATTTGATAACCACTCAAATATTCTATTTCTAAACCATGTATTTTTATATGGCATATTTTATACTTTATTAGTTTATATATGTGTTTTCTTCTGCTAAAGTGTGGAGTTCTTGAGAATACAGACCATGTTTTTAAATTTTGCATCCCTAAGACTTGGTACAGTGACTGGGCCATTTCACTGAGGGTTGAATGAGATGACCTGAAATTCTCTAAGATATCAAATGGATATAAGAAATACATAAATGGATATAAGAACACCATAGCTGTAAGAAGAAGAACATGAGATTATTTTTAATGTCATAAACATTTTCACTTTAAAAAAGACTAATCTACCAGGTCCTTTTAACTGGTTTGGTTCTGTGGTGAATTTTAATGTTAATCTATAGCCAATTTACTGTTTGAGAGAAGGCTGACTGATAGAGAAATCTAAAGTTAAAGGAGTTTTATCTAAAATGATGACATTTGTCGTTGGAGGAAGTATAAATAGAATTATAAGAATGCGATTCACCCCTTTCCCTATTTCTAGAAGTTATCTACTCCATAAAACAGAACACACCTGAGTAGACACAATAACCATAAAACCTGAGCTCCACTGGGGAGAACTGAAAATTAAAAATTACAAAACAGGAAGTTAGACATAATTTAAACTTCTGCTTAGTCTTTGGCTATGATTAAATGTTCAGGACAAAAAGTGAGCTGGAGAGTTTCTTTAATCTCTGCTCTGATGTGCTAACTACTATTGTGTAACTGAGGTACCTTGTGTTCCCCAAAGGGTGAGCCACAGGCCGCTTTCTCCAGACCCCATGTTTAGATTGCTTGCAAGCCCTCAAGTGCTGCATCCGCTGAGACTCAGTGTTGCATTTCATTGATGTGTTCAGGCTCTTTTGGTCAGAGAAACCAAAGCATAAACATAGCGCTGACAAGTCCAGGTCATGGAGTGGTTTTTGGTCACTGAACTGCCCAAGCAGGTTATTAGGGAACAAAATTTTAGCAGTAGCAGCAAGTTGTTTATATGATATCTGATCCCAGACATTTTGCATGTGTTTAACACTGTATGAATCTGTTTTTTGAGACTTGGGATGATTATGGTAAACAACCAGATTTCCTGGTGAAGTTGACTCTTGTGTTATTTCTCATAGAATTTATCACATTATTTATATGTATTTCTTCTTTATAGCCTGTGAAGTTTGCTTTTGTATAACACGTTTTTAAAAATAATCCACGTGTGTTAAAAAAATACTTAGTCCCAGCATTTTATTAAATAATAGTGTTCTATATGGGTTGGTACCAGAATATAATGTATGCAGTTCCTCAGTTGCAAAGCTATGTGGTATAATGGATAAATTCTGATATGTTTGATTGCTAAACTGGTTATTTATATAGTGTGTGATGTTTGTAAGGCTGCTTAACCAGTTTGATTCTTGATTTCCATCCCTATAAACTGGATCAAACTGTGTGCCACATTCTTTAATGGTCAAAAAGATCTTTGATATTTTTCAAGTAAAATGTCTTGTACCAAGGATTTTGTTGCCATTAAACACATATTTAGTAATAAGTAAGCTTGACATGAGGCATCTAAAAAGAAACTAATTGAATTGGGGTTCGTGCCCTAAATTTTGAATGCTTATGAATTTAACATTTCTCCACTCATATGATCTTTGTGTCCTTCCTCCTTAGATCTCTACAAAAAAATGAGTGTAGCACTCTCTTACAGTTGGCTCATAACGTGTTTATATCCTTCTGCATGCTGAGGTTTTATTGTCGTGAAAAAGATTTTCTTAGCAGTATGTAACATCTTCCAGTGCTATGGCACATTTTGACAAGGACCATATGTGCTGCCTTTCTTTTGTATAATTGAGCCATGTTGAGGAAATTTCACAATATAATGGCCTCTGCAAATTTATTTTGAAACTTGAAACTACTATTTTTTTTGTTTTATTGTTTTTAATGACACTGTGTCTTCTAGGACCATAACTATTTTGCATAAACTGATACAAACGGTGTGTTATTTATGCTCAAAAAGAACATACTTAATAGTGTTAATACAAGACTGAGGGGACTAATACAGTGTTCCTAAAATGACAGTATGGAGACCCAAGGTCAATTATTTCTGTATTTTCAGACTTGAATTCTTTCCACTTCACTATAATCAAATTTCTATTCCTTTCTTGGGCATCGCTATTTGAGTGACTTGCAGGCATCTGAAATCCAGCCCATCCAAAACTCAATTTGTTTATTTCCGCCTTTACTTCCATGCCTTGCGAACCTGTCACTCTCCTACATGTTCTATCTTAGCTAATAGCCTCAGCAGCCGAACAGTTCTCCCAAACTATAAACTTCCTCAGAGTCATCATGGATAGATCTTCTACAGGACCTACATCAACTTGTCTTCAAATCCTGACAGTCCTTTCTAAATCAAATACTGCCCCTCCTCTCAGTCCTCTGGCTCAGGTCATATTCTTACCATAACTCCCCTGGATAAACAGAACAGTCTCCTGAATGTTCCATCTTCCACACCACATTGTGATTCTTCAAACACAAATGTGATCATGTCATTTCCCTGGGTAAAACCTCTGTTGCCCCTTGATTCTCCATAATATAGAGCAGTGTTTTACAAATTATAGGTTGCAAGATATTAATGAGTAGTGAATTAATGTTAGTGACTTACATTGAACTTTTAAAAATGTCATAAAGAAAATAGCAGAGTGCATCACACTTTATAACGATATTGTTCTGTGAAACTCTGCTCTAGTTGTATTTATCTATATAAACATGTATGTGTCTGGGTACTGTTTTAAGATATAAAATGTATATCTGATTGTGGGTTATAGTCATGAAAGTTTAAAAGCCATCAGTATAGAGAATAAAGTTCAAGCTTTTTATCAGGGCTTATAGTTACTTTTATAATCTGCTCAGTTTACCTTCCTACTATCAACTCCAGCCAACTCTTCAGAGAAGCCTATGCCTATTTCTACTCAGGAACTCACCATATTCCTTTGCATGAACTTTGCCATTATACAAACTAGTTCCTTTAAATGAAGTAGCAGTTCTGAAAGGTTTTGGTGTCAGCATCTCTTTAAACTCTGAAGTATTCCCCAAAAACCTTTGTATATGTGGACTATAGACTGTATCTCTTGATATGTAACATACTAGAAATTAAAATGGAGAATTTTAAAAAATATTAATTTATTAAAAATAATAGTAAACCCATTATGCATTGCCCTAAGTAGTATATTTTTGTAAAAAATAGCTGTATTTTCCAAAACAAATACAATTAGAAGAATGACATTGTTTTGCAATATTGAAAATCTCTTTAATGTTTGGCTTAATAGAAAACAGATGTATTCTCATATCTGCTTCTGCATTTAATCTGTTGTGTGTTATTTGGTTCAAGGATATGAAGAAAATTCAGACTCTAACAGATATGTAGTTGGAAAAAGTTTGAGTATTTTAATAACCTTTTCAGATAATTGTGTAGATATTCTTCTTTAATACTACATCGAAACTCAACAAGCAGTAATTTCTTAAGATTGGTTGCAATGTAGATCTGAAATCATACCAGTTAACTTTTCATCATCTATGACATTAAAATCCATTGCTTTGTCTCATTTTCACTTTGAATGAATCTTTTACCCATGCATGATTTTGCAATACTATGCACTGGCCATTTGGGAAATATTGTTTTTTTGAATGATGTATAGATCTTCCAAATGTTCATCTACTTTATTATACAATGTCAAAAAGTCACATTGGTTAATATCACCATGGATTGCATCAAATAAGTCTTTAAGTATTGGGAAGCTGGCAAGTTCACTGTGGCAGATACAAGTTTTCTAAAGTTTTAATTTTCACATAAAAGCACTAATATTATGATTGGCAACTAATATTATTACTTGTTTTTCCTGAAACGTCATACAACTGAATCAAAGTTTCACAGAACAGCAACCTTACTGCCTGTGATACACTTGAATAACTGTAGTTTGTCTGGCAGTGATTCTTTCAAGTAAAAATGATATTCCATGAAAAAAGCACAACTCCAGCATCACACAAGTGCTTTTCCTTGAAATACCCATTGAACTGCAGAATGCAGAAGTGTTTTATGTATACTTCCCCATTTCATCACAGAGAACATTAAAAAGCCACATACCTAATGGTCAAAATTTTAGAAATAATTTTTACTGCTTTATCAAGGATATTCCTAAGTAAATCTAGCTCTTTTTTTAACTGTAAGTGCCTGGCACTGAAAAATATGACTACTAGTGAAGTTTGGTGTCCCATCCTTTATTTGTGCTAAGACATCAGCACTTTTAGAATCGTTACTCCTGTGTCATCAGTGCAAATATCCATATGGTGAAAAAGACAAATAATGCACTAATGTTACTATAAAAATAATTTGGGGGCTTCCCTGGTGGCGCAGTGGTTGAGAGTCCGCCTGCCGATGCAGGGGACACGGGTTCGTGCACTGGTCCAGGAGGATCCCACATGCCACGGAGCGGCTGGGCCCGTGAACCATGGCCACTGAGCCTGCGCGTCCAGAGCCTGTGCTCTGCAACGGGAGAGGCCACAACAGTAAGAGGCCCGCGTACTGCGAAAAAAATAAAAATAAAATAAAATAATAATAATTTTGACCATGTGGGCCTCCTGAAAGGGGTCCTGCTTACTCCAAGGTCCATACTTTGAGAACTGTTGTCTCGAAATCTTCCCTAAGCTCATTATTTGATTGGAAAATTTGTCTTAAAATCTTAAGATAAGGTTCAAAAGTCATGTCCTTGGTGAAGCCTCCTGAAGCACCCCAGGTTAGTTTGTCACTTCTTCTGAGTTCCTATTATAGCCCTTACTCCATTTCCCTTTGTCCATGAAGTATTTCCGGTAGGGGCTGAGTCTTATTTCTTTACCACCCTACAATGACTGGTATGCGCTGCGGATATATTAACGAGTAGCAAGCCTGCTCACCCTATTACACAGGCTGGAGGCTGGTTTTTGGTATTTTCCCTCAAGTCTGGCATCGAGTCAGAAGGGAATAATTACCTGCCTTCTATTTTCTGAGGCAAGCAGGAACATTTTGCCAACATATCCGTGGGGAAAAACTGATACAATACTTAGGGTTCCAGGGCCATGTTATAGTATTGATATCGTGACACTGATGTAGATAACACCAAAATCATTTCTGTTCAGTAAGGGCATAAAAGATTTTCTTGTGTCCTTTGGTCCAAACCTTGATACAGATCAAGGGATAATTTTTAGTAACTCAACCCTAACTTAAGCTATCCTTGGATCTATTAGTCTCCTATTAGATCATTTTGATGGGACTTTATTTGAATATTTTCTTAAACTTCTATGGCTTACATTTATTCAGGAAACATTTATTCAGCATCTGCTATGTGCCAGGTGCTATGCTAGGTGATTAGGATACAAAGATGAGCAGGACATAACCTTGCCCTGAAGGTGATATAATAGAGGGATGGGAGAAAGCCGTCTGGATTTGGTTCTCAGATTATAGTGCTTTTATTTTCTGTAATTTGAGAGTTAAGGGATTTTTAAAAGTGTGTTTTGTGAATAAAAGCTAAATTGTAAAGGTTGTCTTAGATGTTTCAGTTGTAGATGTCCTTCTCTCCCTGTATTTAAAATAGTTTTGAGTTTGTTGTTTGGAAATTCGAGGTTCAGGGTAAGACTTCTAGAATAAAGAAAATCACATTCCTTAACATATCATTTACAAAGATATATCACAGTATCTCAGCATTAAATTTAAACTTTGTATTGGATTCAGGCTTTTTAGCAAAACAAAGAAAGTATGCACTTCTTTAAGTGTCATATCCCTTTTAAAACATCCTACATTTATTTTCACTAAGAATTATATAGTAATATTGCTCCGAATATATATAGCTTTATGCAGAAAGTGGAAAAAATAATCCTAGCTTGTCCAAAGACTATTACTGTTTATTTAATGAGGAGATATACCAAGTAAAAAAAAAAAAAAGTTTCTACCAATCCAAATAAGAATTATGATTGAGAATGGCTGAACTACAAATTGTAGTTCTTCGCCAAGGTTGGGCAGAGAGGAAGCCAAAAGTAGTGGAGGCTGCTAAGTAGACACAGTATGGCTGCTGGCTTTCCTCTTTGAGTTTAAGGACCGAATTCCAAAGTTAGTCCCTATGTATTGTTATCTAGATCATGTTTTGCTGATGTGATGCCTTTTTTTTTTTCTTTTTTTTTTGCGGTATGCGGGCCTCTCACTGTTGTGGCCTCTCCCGTTGCGGAGCACAGGCTCCCGACGTGCAGTCTCAGCATGAACCATGGTTCACAGGCCGAGCTGCTCCGCGGCATGTGGGATCTTCCCGGACCGGGGCACAAACCCGTGTCCCCTGCATCGGCAGGTGGACTGTCAACGACTGCACCACCAGGGAAGCCCGTGATGCCTTATTTTATGTGTCCACTTGGCTGGGCCAGAGTACTCAGATATTTGCTCAAATACCAGTCTAAATGTTGTGTTGAAAGTATTTTTTTAGAGATTAATATTTAAATCAGTAGACCTGAAAAAGCAGATTATCTTCCATAATGTGGGTGAGCCCCGTCCAAACAGTAGAAGGCCTTAAGGAAAAGACTGACTTCCCCTGAGGACAAGGGAATTCTGCCTCCAGACTACCTTTGGACTTGAGCTGCAACATCAGCCCTTCTGTGGGCCTCCAGCCTGACATCCTGCTCTGCAGATTTTGGACTTGCCAGCCTCCACCATGGTGTGGACCAATTCCTTAAAATAAATCTCTCTCTGTCTCTATCTCTCCCTGTCTCTGTCTCCCTGTCTGTCTCTGTCTCTCTGTCTCTCTCTCTCCCCCTCTCTCTCTCCACACGTGCACACACACACACATATTCAGAGCCTATTGGTTCTGTCTCTCTACAGAGCCCTAACCAATACAGCTGGCTTGTCCACATTTTTGGTCTTATTTTAGTCTAAGGAATAAGATCCTGCCCTGCATACTCTCTAATCCTTGACACTGCAAAGCTTAGGCTTAGAAATCATAATAATATAATGTTTCAGATCACAGTACAGGTTTCAAAGAACTTGAACATTTGTGCATAATAAACTGTTTCTATAGAAGTATTCAGAAGTGATGAGCACTAGGGATTCATAGAGAAAAGAAAATGTGTTGAACTACATGGACCTTGGTAGAAAGGAAACATTGATACTGGTGGGAGAAATAATAGGAGGAAAGGCCTTATTATAAGATGAATTGCGTCCCCTCCCCCTAAACTCATATGTTGAAGCTCTAACCCTCAGTACCTCAGATTATGACTATATTTGGAGAGAGGGCCTTTAAAGACATGATTAAGTTAAAATGAGGCCATTTGGGTGGACCCTAATCCAATATGAGTGGTGTGCTTATAAAAAGAGGAAGTTTGGACATAGAAAGATACACCAAGGGTGCACACAGAGGAAAGACCATGTGAGGACATAGCAAGAAGGCAGTGATCTGCAAGTCAAAGAGAGCCTCAGGAGAAATCAATCCTGTTGACACCTTGAACTTGGCCTTACAGCTTCCAGAAACGTGAGAAAATACATTTCTGTTGTTTCAGCCACCCAGTCTGTGGTATTTTGTTACGGCAGCCCTAGCAAACTAATACAGGTCCCAAGGGTGAACGTTAATGATTTTCAACTTTGCCTAGGGCAGGGCATGATCCTGGTGTGTTAGATATTTCTGTCCACCCAGAAGCCAAGTCAGTGGATCTCAAGAACTGTCTTGGCTGGGCTGGAAGTGTTGGTCTCTGACTGGCTTAAGAAAGGCCAGACTACTTGTTGCTATTTGCATTGAAGCAGGAAGGGGACTCCAGTACCTCTCCTAAGAGCCCTACAGAAACATAGTCCTGAGTCTGCAGTGCTCCTGCCTGGGTCCTTGCCCATCTATAGCTGCAGCTCCAGAAAAGTCGTGTCAGCTCAGGCCACAGGCATCTCCAACAGCCCAGTGATTTTTTTCAGCTTAATATTTCTGAGGCCATTTTTTACCACCTTGAACATGTATTTACTGAAGTCTCAGTTTAAATAGCTAGATTCATAAAATTAAAATTATTTTTTAAAAAACATTACGAGTTATGTGATAGTATAATACAATCATCAAAAATGCACTAGTCAGTGATCACTTATTTGGTGCTTTGCAGTTTTAATATTAATTATAAAATACGTAGCAGTATTTTGACATACACTATCTCATTTGATCCTTGTAATAAAGCTGTGAGTTAGATAAGGCAGGTATTATTCCCATTTTGTAGATGAGAAAACTGAGACTCAGGAAAGTTCAGTGGTTTCCTCAAGGTCACCCTGCTGGTATATGGCAAAGCTTGAAGTATAATCCAGTTCTTCAGATTCCTAAATTAGTGCTTTTTCCAAACCACTTTTCTGTAAATAGCCTCAAATATTTTATAAACATAATCAAGAGCTTGCAAGCATGCCTTTTTTTGCCTTCTTAGGTTATGAACAAAGAAATGTGAGAATCAGTAAGATAAGGAAAATGACATTTGCCTCCCTAAAGGACTACTAACTTTCAGGCCTTGCAGGAAGGATGGGGAGTGAAGAACAGGGTCCAAGAAGCACACTGTCTTGCACACCAGGAGTTGTATGGACTGGAGGACAGAATAAAACTAAGCTGGAACTAAAGCAAAGGGGAATATTAAGCCAATACGAGAATAATAAATTATAAAGTTACATCTGAACAAATCAGAAAAACTATAAAGGAAATGGATAAAACGTGAAATAAAAAGACTAGGAAAACTTTCTTTCACTTATTTATTTCATTTGTAAGTTGAATTTGATTTACAGGAGATAAAATATGTCCCCCCAAAAGTTGTGCCTTTGAGAGAGAGAGGAAAGAGGATAACATATGTCTTGTCAAAATCTGAGTCTCTAACATACATCAGTATGTCCTTAACAATATAAACTATTTGTCAGTTTCTATACTCAGGTTTCACTCCTAGCCACAGCAGTAGACCCTCGTGAGGGAAGGGTTTAAAGCTAGACTAGATAGAATAAGAAATGGTTAAAGAGCACTTGTTAAATCCAGTGATTTCAGCTGCCCTCCCTTAAGTCATAACTCCTGAGCAAATTTGAGATTGCTATTGCAGTAAAAGGGCAGTTGAGTAAACAGAGCTACATCTTATTGTTTCCAAAAATTAAAAAATATTATCATAATACCTTTTGGGGATTTCAGTATCTAGGGTAGGATAGACTCTACTCTGCCCATAAAGATACTTAGGAAGCAAAGTAGCATTATTGCTTAACCAATACCTTGATTAACTAATTAAGGCTTGAGACAAAAAAAAAAAGAGGGGGAAACTTTTCTTATTATCGTCACTCGATAATTACTAGTATTTTCCATAACCTAGGCAATTCGGTATCTAAGAAACAAAATCCAGCTGAAACTGAACCTTCAAAAGTTTTCCTTCTACCTTTTTTTTAAGACCCAGAGCAGGATCTCTGTCATACTAAATAAAGTCCCTCCTGGATGTCTGGAAAAAGTCTTAGAGTCTGGGAGACATTCCAAAATATGTGCAGTGACCATTGCCACAGGCGTGAACTTCTTAATGCATTTTGCAGAAATCTCACCACGATGAAATTGATTACTGTCTGAAAGGATTTTTTTCCTTTTTTTTAAAACAGTGAGCAGTTAGAATATGCTTTTTAATATTTTATTACATCCTTAAGTATCTCATGTGGACTGAATATGACTGGAGAAAGTTGCTGCTCTGAGTTTGATATACAATGTCTAGTTTACATTTTTTTTTAATTGATAGGTTTAGGTGAATGGAAAAAGAAAGACTCTAGGATTTATGAAGACTACACATCCAAAGTTGTATATTGATTACTAAAACTTGAGTTTCTATCCAGTTCTCCTGCTGCAGATACCGAAATAAGGTCAGAGAATAAATGTGAAGAAATGGCTTTTCAAGGAATAGATGGAAATTGAAAAGAAAATGGAACCTGGAGTTTTGTGAGTCTGTCTTGTAAGGATAGTATTTATGAGGATGGAAGAGGGGGTGGGAGGGCTTGTTGTAATGTTTTTACATAATCAGGATCGAATTGTTCAAGTTGTTTAATGCTATCTATTCATTGCAGTGAAGCAAAAGAGTGAATTTGTAGCTAACAGGCAATAATTTGGGTTTCCTTCACCTAATGCAAAAAATTGCAGCAGAACTGTCGTCAGACTTATTCTAATGTCACATAGAAAAAGTCTGATGAATCAAGAGAAGGGAAAGTGCAGGGAAGATACTGGAATCGTAATAAAGAATGGACAGAAGGGACATCAATAATGAGATTTCTAATTCTTGTTTTCATGGCAGTTTCCATATTCTTGTGAGAAGTTGGAAGGTTGCTTTGTCTCTGGTATGAATCATACCTTAGCCAGACAGCAAACTAAGGCTAGTCACTGTTGCTGGAAGATTTCTTCCTGACAATGATTCATGTGAGCCAATTGTCAGAAGTTTTGAAGTTCTTAAATAAAAGCTGATGTATGTCTTTTACTGTTGTGCAGTTGCTGAAAATATTTCATATGATACAAAATAGCTTTGCAGAAAGATTAATGTACTCCTTATCTTTGAACAAGGCTTAGCTCAAAAATCATCTGCTCATTCATGAGCGTCACATTTTCTGAGTATTTCATGTTTCACGTATATGTGTGATGAAATTCTTATTCGTATGGTACACAAGTTACCACAAGAGGAGGTGTGAGAGGCTATTTAAGAAGCCCAGATTTTATCTTATATTGTCATGAGAGACTAAAAAGGCAGCAAAAAATTATACATTTAACTTGTGGTCTTAGAAATTATTTTTTAACATCACAGACTGATTTTAGTACATAAGAAGGGCAGATCAAATAAATCTAATTTAGGCTAAACACACGATTCCAGAAATAAGAAAGATAAAGGGTGGAAGTCCCCCTAGTCAGATCAGTACTGAAGAGGAGAGAATTTACTTCTTTATACCTCACCTGTGTATCCAACCATACTTCCATATGAAATGATAATCTTTTAGCCTTGGAACAAACCTTAAAGATCATATAGTCAAACATCCTTTTTGATGGATAGAGGAAATTAAGGCCTAGAAAGGTTAATTAGTTTAGTTGCCCCAGGTCAAATAACCACTTTGAGAAGGAAAATCTGAATTTCAAGCAGTGGGTTTGCAGCCTGACAAATCCAGGATTCTTTCTTCTCTTCCCACACACTGTCCCCTGCACCTAACTTTTCCACCTGAACGACAAGAGAGCAGCAGCAGTATCTCCATCATCACCATCATCCAGGCAGGTAAATGTCAACTTTTAGAGGGAGCCCCTTGCCCACAAACCAACTATACTTCAGGTCAACAGAACTAAAAATGACTGGCTAGCCTTGCTTTATTCTATATCTGCCTCAGAAATTGCTTTTTGGAGAAAATGCTTTGACAAGGTGAATTAAAAGGCATTGTTAGAGGAGGTTACAAGGACGGTGGCATTTAGGGTGCTGATAATGTTGTTTCTTGATCTGGTGCTGGTTACATGGGAATATTCAGTTTGTGAAAATTCTGTGAGCTATGCATTTCTGGATACTTCAACAAAAAGTTAAAAATTTTTATAGAACAATTAAAATTCATTGTTAAGGAAAGCATGTTGGCATCAAAGAAATTAAATATCACTGGAAATTATTAACACACATATTTTAAAAAGTTAAAACAAAAATTTCAACAAAAACAGTCATTGTTTGGCATGACCAGAGTTGTTATTGTAAAGCAAGTTTAATTTATTTTTTCAGGTGAAAACTTTTTCTGGATGCTGGATCTTTCCTTCATAATGTGTAACTGCTAAAAATGTCATTTAACAACAAAAATCTATTAGATGCTTACTACATCTTCTCACTATTATAAATTACAGCTAACGCAAAGCTTTTTTTTCTCACCTTCATTTGAACTTGTAATTTATGTCTAAATAGTTGGGAAATTGATTTCAAAATTTCATGGTATCCCATTATAATTCCTATGGAGAAAAAGAAAACTTAGAAGTTGTCCTGGTTGGATAAAATATTGTTCTAGTTATTTAACTATTGTCATTAACAACGCAATGTTTATATACATATACAGACATATATGTGTACACACACACAACACAAAGAATTGGAATATGATAAATATACTTTACCACTAAAGCTGCACTGGACATAAATGAATGTGTTTGTGATGAGTCAGAAGCATTTCAGTATCTTATAGCACTTTAAATATTGTATACTATAGTTAATATCCTGCGGATATGAAAAATGGCCGGGAACATGCTGGAATGTAAATTTTAAAGTTAATGCATAACAGTGTAGATGTCGAGAGATTGCTGAGTAAATTAGAACTTATTATTTATTGAAAATCAGCCATTCTTTTCAGTAGTATAAAAGAGAAAATGAAAGGATACCTGAAATCAGTGCATTTTGAAATTAGTCTTCTTTTCTGTTTCCAGCTTCCAGTGGAGGGCATATTAATCAGAAAAAGGACCAAATAGACAAAAATGCAGAAAGGAGATCTATGGCATAAGGTGCCTGAGTAGTCAGTTCCTACCTAATAAAGATTCACCTATGTTGAGAGGAATTAAATACTATTAAGAAACTGATACCAATTTCATAAACAATATGCAAATATTTTTATGTTTCAAATGTAGCTACTCAGCAGATATCAAGTAACAAGCACATTTAAAATTGATCCTATGTGCCTGGTAACTGGTTAATATGAGTAGACTCTTTTAGTAGTAATTATTTCCAAGCTGATTGGGCAGGGACCATTTCTTCCACAGTTTTGAATAGCAGTTTGAATCCTGTTAGCTTTTAGCACATGTTAAATAACAATGCTCTCTGGAAATGTTGGCATCTGGTAACTTTTCTTTGAAGTGCAAACTTAAATTCTTGGTTACAGTAGTTTGTTCATTTGCCCCTGTGTCTACATGCACAGATCTCTACGTGCATCAAATAAATCACACTTACTGGAAGATAGAATGATTTCTGAATGTACATGAACCCAAAGGGGAAGACATAGACTTAGGGAAGTTTTCAAGCTCCAGTCTTTATTAAGTATGTGTGTTTTAGATTAAGAAGCAACCCAAAAGTAAAAAATCAGGGACACTTAAGTTTACCAGAGCAGGGAATTCCCTGGCAGTCCAGTGGTTAGGACTCTGGACTTTTCACTGCCGAGGGTTCAGGTTCAATCCCTGGTCATGGAACTAAGTTGCACGGCAAAAAAAAAAAAAAATATATATATATATATATATATATATATATAAAAATATTATATATATGGAAATATTATACATATTATATATATATATATGATGGACTATAGAGTTCTTCCAAAGTATTTATTTGCAGGGGTAATTCTTGTACTGTCTGCCACAGAAGTATTTAGAGTATGTAATATGTATTATAAGCACAAATAACTGTATTGGTTTGCTGATTTAGTGAAGATTATAAGAGTGTCATATATACAGCTGGGAAAAAATGTTCACTCTGCTTATCCAAGGAAATTAAAATGAGGCAGTGAGCAAAATTTGAAAGATTAACAAATGAACTAAATAAAACCAAATGGGATGAAATAATAGCTAAAATAATACAACATTTTAAGAAGGATAAAACTGAAAATTTCCCCTTCAAACTGTACATATCTACTAGTTGGGCTTAATAGTTGGTCATCTTTTCCTAATGGAAACTAGGAGTTAATCCTTATGACTGCTTGTGAAACAGAGCCAGGGTGACTGGCTCATCGGAAACCTAACCATAAAACCACTGTGAGAATTGTTACTCCTATGACTTAATTCTAGTTTTGAGCAGCATTGACTCTTATAAATCCTGAGGAGTTATAAAACCTTGAGCCATTTTTTTCTAAAATACCTGATAATTCAATTGGTAATTTGCACTTAATACTACAGAAATGAAGGAAGGGGCAAGAGCCGCATCTGTACAAAATTGCAGATATAAATATACTTTTCAAGCTCTCTGTCAAAGAAATCAAAGAATCATAGGAGGACCTGAATAAAATCAAGAAATTTAGCCAGTTAGTTGTATAATAAGATTCAGAATTCTAGATTTCATCCAAATATAGTCTCTTAAGTATATTGGGAAATCATTCCAGAATGGCTTCTCCATTCAAAGGCATAATTCCCTTGGAAGATTCATGTATATCTTATGCAATTTGGCCCTAAAAATGTTTTTTAGAGATTTTAGAGTCAACTCCATGATAAAATTTAAAGTAGTTTGATGCCCTTATCAGTGTTTTATCTCAGACATGTTCTCCCATAGCAGTGATTATCTGGCATATTTACCCGGGACATTGATCTGCTTATTCCTGAAAAATCCCAATCTTCTCCCCACCCCAATTCTAAAAAGCAAGGCAAAAACCTGGCTTCTTCATTGGTAATGGATGTTTTAGTCATGATCAGCCAAAAGACTTCAACTCATCAGATTACATGCGAAGCCGCAAATTTATCTTGTTGGTCTCCAAGTTCAAAAGGTTAAAATGACTCATAGACATGCTAAGCCAAATTACAGAAAAATTATTAATTCCTGTCAAATGTTTCTTTCTTATAAATGGGGTTTAACTCCTTGGGAAAATGTAACATCCTTTTCACCTCTATGATCACCAAAGTTTCTTTAGAGAAGAAATAAGGGAAACAATATATATATGTACACACACACATATTTGTGTATAGATTTTTTTTAATCTCACGCTCCAACCACACAAAGCAGTTATTGAATATGTCTTTGAACTTGGTTTATGCTCAGATTTCAAGTCCTAGGTAAGTCAAGTTTTTCACTTAAATATTTTCCCTCTGTAATTAGATACATACCTAGATATTTTCCATAACAATGGATTCTTAACATGACATTAAAATTTCATTTCACTATTAGAAAATCATAATTTATTGTTTTTCACCATATCCTTTTCAAACTTCACAAGAATATTACTTTATTAACTGAGGTGACACATCTATATGATTATTTGTTCCAGTGGAAATGGAATCCTTCCTAGAAAAAAAGAAATGTTCTGATTAGAATTACAGCCTACAAGCAGTGTCACCCATACAGTGATACTTATAGACATTCTGACTTTACTTGTCTTCTTACACCCATCCTTATAACATCACAACTATTCCCTGAAATGTGGAGAGGCAGAAACTTCTTTCTGAGCTTGAGTGCTTTCTCTGACTCTCTATTTGCTGCTGCCACCCTTTCTTACAGGAGCAGCAGGGGCTACTTTCAGAAGTCCGAAACCAATACGGTGGTTGGGAAGCCATGTGTTAGGTGTGGTTAGGGCCTGTCAACCAACTATGCTCAGTCCTTTACCCTCTGAGATATTTGAAAGCTCCTGGTGGCTCTTTTGGTGTAGGAGTGAAGATTCAATAGAACAAATCTTTGAATATGCTGGAGGCCTCTTTTCCTTTAGAGATGTGTTGCCTGGTTGAATTTTGGCTTCACACTTTATTTTCTTCTTCTTACTGCCTCTGATTACATCACTTGTTTATTTTGTTTTTGTTCTTTATTTTTTCTTCTCCTTCTCCTGACTAATTTTGTCTCTGAAAATTCAACTCATTTTAGAATATACTATATGTCAGGCAATGTTCTATTTTCCCTGTGCTTTTATCCCCGCAACCTAACAACCAAACTTTATTCTGTAGTTGACTTCCCCTTGGAAAAAAGAGACAAATCATATATATATATACACACACACACACATATACATATACACACACACACATGATTTCAGAATATTTTAGGTAATTGGGTAGGGAAAATTTTTAGAGTATTTTTAATATTACTGAAAGAGACTATGGACTATAATGATAACATCTGGTCATATGCTAATTGAAATGATTCCTGCATGTTTGAAGGCATCAGAGGTATCCTTTAACTTGTAAAATTTCTTTTTATTCTATAGACATAACCACCGTGGCATAAATTACAGAGAGATACTGTGGTCAGCAATGATGTAGGAGAGTAAAAGGAGGAGAGTAGCATATTGAGTCAGCCTCTTAAGAGAAGCAATTACTAAGAAAATAGCTGTGTAGCTGAATCATAATTAAATATTGAAACTGATAGAAACTAATTAATTGGATGGTTTGAGTTTGGATTAAGTGCATGAAGAAATTTTTTTTAACGTGAGAGAACTATGCATTTTGTTACTCTAGTAAGATTAAAATTAATCTGAGTAAGTATAAAGAGGACTGAGCAATTAATGCAACTTGTGGGTTCATTGTCACAAGCTAAAGAAGATAAATTTTGACAAATTTTTGTTGGAAAAACGTGATTTGCACCTAATGTGAAGTTATTTATAATCTTTATATATCCCACTTAATGTGACTGTTCATATATTTAACTGTGGAAACACTTATGTGTGGGTTTTGCTGCATATGATACATATACACAATATTACTTTTGTAAATTCTGAAAAAATCTGAATTCTGAAACGTGGTTCCAAGAACTTCAGATACGGAATTATGAACTTTTGTATAATTATCAACTATTGGGAGGAGAATTGGAAGGGGAATTGTGAGTGAGCTAAAAACTCCTCTTTAATAGGCAGAGTCAGTAGCTCGGGTGTAAAATGGTTAAATCAAGATGTAAAAGTATATGCATATTATATAGGGTTATGGACCAGATGATTTAGATAGAAATTCAAAGAAATTTCCCTTTGAAGTGGAGAGGGATGGAGTGGGAGACTTGCTTCTCATCACATGCTCTCCAGAACTTTTTGAACTGTTAGCACATGCATGTATTATTTAGGTTTAAACAAATCAAATTAATTATTACAACAGACTTGCTCTGACAACCCTCAGAATGGGAGAAAATGTTTGCAAATGAAGCAACTGACAAAGGATTAATCTCCAAAATATACAAGCAGCTCATGCAGCTCAATATCAACAAAGCAAACAACCCAATCCAAAAATGGGCAGAAGACTTAAATAGACATTTCTCCAAAGCAGATATACAGATTGCCAACAAACACATAAAAGGATGCTCAACATCACTAATCATTAGAGAAATGCAAATCAAAACTACAATGAGGTATCACCTCACACCGGTCAGAATGGCTATCATCAAAAAATCTACAAACAATAAATGCTGAAGAGGGTGTGGAGAAGAGGGAACCCTCCTACACTGTTGGTGGGAATGTAAATTGATACAGCCACTATGGAGAACAGTATGGAGGTTCCTTAAAAAACTAAAAATAGAGCTACCATATGACCCAGCAATCCCACTACTGGGCATATACCCTGAGATAAACATAATTCAAAAAGAGTCATGTACCACAATGTTCATTGCAGCACTATTTACAATAGCCAGGACATGGAAGCAACCTAAGTGTCCGTTGACAGATGAACAGATAAAGAAGATGTGGCACATATATACAATAAAATATTACTCACCATAAAAGGAAACGAAATTGAGTTATTTGTAGTGAGGTGGATGGACCTAGAATCTGTCATAGAGAGTGAAGTAAGTCAGAAAGAGAAAAACAAATACCGTATGCTAACACATATATATGGAATCTAAAAAAAAAAAAATGGTTCTGAAGAACCTAGGGGCAGGACAGGAATAAAGACACAGATGTAGAGAATGGACTTAAGGACACGGGGAGGGGGAAGGGTAAGCTGGGACGAAGTGAGAGAGTGGCATGGACATATATACATTACCAAATGTAAACTAGCTAGCTAGTGGGAAGCAGCCGCATAGCACAGGGAAATCAGCTCTGTGTTTTGTGTCCACCTAGAGGGGTGGGATAGGGAAGGTGGGAGGGAGAAACAAGAGGGAGGGGATATGGAGATATAAGTATACGTATAGCTGATTCACTTTGTTGTACAGCAGAAACTAACACAACAGTGTAAAGAAATTACACTCCAATAAACATGTTTAAAAAAATAGAAACTTGCTCTGAGTTTGCACAATGTGCTAAGCACTATATTTGAAAATGTAAAAATTAAAACCTTCAAGAATTGTAATATGCAAAATAGACTATAAACAGTGAAGCATAATACAAAAAAGTAAGTGATAATCTAACTATATAGAGAAGAGAGCGACTACTGTTTCTAGAACTAAGAGAGAGTATAAATAGATGCAAGGGACTGTGTGCATCTATGTGTATATGAAGGTGATGAGCCTGGTGAACTGTGGGTGAAAGAAGAGGGAAGTCAGGCAGAGAAGTCGTCACAGTGACGACTTGTTAGAACCCAAAGGTCTCAATCCAAGAGAGGTAAGAGGGAGATGGAAATGGGGGAGAAGATGTGGAAAAGTTTATAATGGAGAGCACTTATCCATGCCTTCCCTGTAGCCAGGGAAAACCAACTTGCAGCTCCTTAATTTAGACCTGTCTTCCCTGGCAAAGAGGAAGCTGTTCAGATAGTTTGTTGTTGTTTTCTTGGGGGGTGAAGGTGGAGGGGAGAAAGGTACATTTTACGTAGGAAACCTGTGTCTTAATTTTACTCTCAAAATAGAAAACCGTGAGACATAAGCAGGAAAATTTTTCAAGAAACTCAGTATAAAGTCAACTTTTTCTAGATTGCAAATTAAATATGTGACGTAAGTGAAACATGGCTCATCTGACCAGGATCCTAAAGTAGGCAAACTAACTAAATCTCCCAGGTGGTCTTTAAGGACAGCCCTAAACCCAGAATTCATTGCACTAATCCAGCTTAAATATTTTAAGGGCGTGAACAAATATGATGAGGTCATTGATGAGAAAGGGTTGTTTGCTTCCATACCCATCTTGGCAGCTGTAGCAGCTGTGGTATCTCTTCAAACACCCAGATTATAGGTTAAACCGTCAAGTTGAGCCATTGAGTTTTAGAACTAGGTAGAAGTTTCTTGAAATATCAGGCTTTTGATGCAGCAGAAACAATGGCATGGGAGCTGTATGCAAAATGATTACAGTGGGGAGTGATCAGATACACTGGGAATAAATACAATATACAAAAACAATTTAAAAATGGAGAATGAGGACAACTCTCCAAAGAGAGCTCAACAAAAAATGCTTCAAGTACATGTAGAGTTAAGAGTGCACATGGGAGTGGCAGTGAGGCCTCTGACAGGTGGCAGGGGAAGTAAGTTGACAGATGAGCTTTACATTTCTTGAAACTTTGTCTTTATCTCAGAGTTCACAGAGGCGGATGGGAAGGCAACAGATGTCAGAAACAGCAGTGCTTCTCAGGGAAGATTAAATAGTAGAGGAAATGGAGATCACATTACCAAATAAGATGAGAAAGGAAAGCAGTGTGTCTAAACGGCACTGGATGGAATGACCAGGTGGAATGTGAAACAGAATTTTGATGAGATATCATATTATAGAAGTAAACATCAAGCTATCACAATATATCTGGTTGGGATTCCATTAATTGATGACAATTATGGGTGCTTCCTTTATTAATAAAATAGCTCCATAGAGGATAAGAAAATTAAATTATTTATTTATTTATCTTTTATTGAAATATAGTTGATTTACAATGTGTTAGTTTCTGGTGTATAGCAAAGTGATTCAGTTTTATGTATATACATATTTTTTCATATTCTTTTCCATTATGGTTTATTACAGGATATTGAATGTATTGATAGTTCCCTGTGCTGTACAGTAGGACCTTGTTGTTTATCTATTTTGTATATAGTAGTTTGTATCTGCTAATCCCAAGCTCCTAATTTATTCTTCCCCCACCCTCTTTCCCCTTTGATACCCCCCATACCATAGAAAAGTTTGTTTTTTATGTCTGTAAGTCTGTTTCTGTTTTGTAAATAAGTTCATTTCTCTCATATTTAGATTCCACATGTAAGTGATATCATATATTTGTCTTTCTCTTTCTGACTTACTTCACTTAGTATGATAATCTCTAGGTCCATCCATGTTGCTGCAAATGGCATTAAGGAAAATAAAATTTTCAATTTTTAAATATATGTATATTGCTCCATTTCAGAATTGGTGGAAATTGAAAGTATTTTTGCGATTTGTTGGAAAGAACTAGGGTTTAGGAAGATTTGGGGTTGAGAGCTGATTGGATCACATGTTACTTTTCATTCATTTTTTTCCCCTCATTTCACTTCCCTTCTCTTCCTTTATTTCTTCATCTTTTCTCCTTATTGCGACACGTGGAAGTGGGAACTCCCATGTGGCAGCTCACAAGCGGTATTCGAAGAAAGAAAATTTATTACTAAGGATATTGCCCACGTTATTCTTATATGAGTATATATTCACTAAGAAAACATTTATATAAGAAATGTAATCAATTAGATTTCTGATCCACATATTAAAGATCTTTTCAACTGAAAGAACTTGAGGCTGGAATTTGAAAGACCTGACCCCTAGTTCTAGCTTACTCCTAGTTAGCACTGTGACTTCAGGCAAGTCATATGCCCTCTTTGGCTGTCAGTTTCTTCAGCTGTAGAGAGAAACCTGAGATAATGTCAGTAATGAATGTTCTTGGTGGATTGAATACCAGAGTCTAAGTGGTGATTCTAGTTAAAGCAGATGGCATTCACTGTAATAACAGCAAGGGAAAGGGTGGCTCCAAGGGCAGAAAATTAGCTTGATAAAGGAGTTCCTACATTTTTAATCCATTCATTCTACTAATGCTAATCAAACATTACTGTGATTTTCTATGCCAGGAAATGTTTTTCTTCCAGATATCCACATTGCTCATTCTGTTGCCTCCTTTAGGTCTTCACTTAATGGTTCTCTTCTCATGAGACTTTCCTTCTTCCCTATTTAAAATTGTGCACACACATGCATATGCACACCACACACACACACACACACACACACACACACCCTTTCTGTGGAATTCCCTATTCCCCATTTTAATCTTTATTTTTCTCCATAGCACTCCTCATTTTCTAATATTCTAAAAAATTGCACTTGTTTATTTATATTTTTATTTTTTTTGCGGTACGCGGGCCTCTCACCGTTGTGGCCTCCCCCACTGCGGAGCAGAGGCTCCGGACGCGCAGGCTCAGCGGCCATGGCTCACGGGCCCAGCCGCCCCGCGGCATGTGGGATCCTCCCGGACAGGGGCACGAACCCGTGTCCCCTGCATCGGCAGTCAGACTCTCAACCACTGCGCCACCAGGGAAGCCCTGCACTTGTTTATTTTATTATTTATATCTCCCACTAGAAAGTAAGATGAAGGCAAGGAATCTGTCTGTTTTGTTCAATGCTGTGTATTTAACACATAAAATAGAGCTTATCACATATTCGACCCTCATTAAAGTCAAATTCTTGATCAAGTGGCTGAGGGACTCTAGACTGGTTGTGAGTATATTGCTGAAGTGAGAATGGATGGGGAGACTAGGAAAGTCAGAGATTGTAATGGATCCATGACTGTAATTTTCAAGTGTTTTTAGCAATAGGATCTTTGCTTCAGATGGAAACTTATGTAGAGCCTCTTATAAAAAGAGTAAGCACAGACCTAGTCTGAGTGAAGCAGGTGAAAGGAATATGGCTCAGCCTGCTTTTCTCCTGCATCCTTAAGGTGGTCCCTGAAGAGACTCCGTATAGATTTTCTCAAATTTACCTAAGCTCAAAAATCACTTAGGTTACTTGTTAAAAATAGGAAGGAATGAGAGTATAGCAGGAAGTTGATAAAGGGGCAGAGGTTTATATCAAGTAGGTGACAGTTGGTAACAGAGAAGGGCAAGAATTTAAGAGGCTGAGCAGAGAGATAGGTTAGCAAAAGGGCAGTGGGGTCTAGTGAGTAAAGTAATTTTAATGGTGGTCAGTCACTTATACTTGTCTCCCACATGAGAAGAAAAAATTGGATCTTGGTTTGGGTTGAGAATCAGATATGTTTAAAAAGAGAAAAACAAAGCCATATTTAGGGGTTTGTTTTGTTGAATTTTATTATTGACAATGACGCCAAAGAACCAACATACAACCACTTGAACTAAATAGAACATGAACAGAGAGTTCTAAACATTCAATCATGTGATGGAAAGAAAATTCCATTGGTCAAAAATCTCATAGGAGACATAACTCACTCGTTCATTAAACTAGTACACAAACAAAATCCAGAAAAAGATGTAGTCATATTCCTTGTTTTTTCATATTAAGTATAAATTTCTTTTTCTATCAGTAGATCATCATAATCAAATTATCTAAGTTGTGCAACCTCTCCAGACACATCTGCACATCCCATTGTATACCCATTCTTTTGTGAAAATTCCCATATATCCTTTAACTTTTCACCCATCAATTCTTACAGTTCTTTGCATTCATTGAAATCAAAATTTCTTCTGAGAATATCACATCCTCAAAACTATATCAAATAGAGAATTCTCTTTTTCCCATTACCCTAGCTCCTCTTGGATGTCTCAGACTCCTCAGCATCAAAATATGCAAAATGGAACTCATGGCCCCACTGAACCCATGAGTTATCTCCATCTATTATTTCCTATCTAGTGAACATCATCTCCATGTCCAATCTATTACTTAAACCCTGTTTGTCTTCTAAGTAGTTTTCAAATATATATGTACTTCCTCTACTCTCCAACTTTAGCCCAAGCTACTGTTGTCTTCTTCCTTGACTCTTGTAACAGCTTCCTACCTGTTCTACTGTGTGCTTCTCATAGACATTCTCTAAATTCTTGGGAGTCTGCTCAAGGTGTCGCTCCATCAGTCACTTCTTTGCTGTTTTCACTGCCATTATCTCATTCCATCACCTTTTTATCTGGGCCATTGGAGCATCTAGCATCCCAGTTGCTGTCCCAACTTTTAGTCTCTGCCTTCTTCTATTTACAGTATATTCTAATACCAGTTTAATCTTCATAGAGCATACGTATTTCCCAACTGCCCTGTTGCTTATTGAATTAGATCCAGACCTACTAGTTTAGCATTCTCTTCACCAGAAATACCCTTTTCTTATACTTATGCCTATCAAAATCCTGCCCACCCTTTGAGACTCTTGAAGCTTTTCCTGACCTCCCTTAAGCCTGATGAGGCAAGTCTGAACTCACATAGACCTGATGTCCTCTCTTACTATAGAATACAGACTTCCCTGAGAGCAGAGTTCCACATTTATATCCCCAGACAACCTTGCACTGTCCCTTGCATATGGTAAATACTCAATACATTTAATTAATTTTAGTACATTTTATTTGAAGAGCTTTTAGACCTTGAATCTCAGAAAAGAACTAAATTACTTTATTCATTTTAGTATTCTGGAGTTCCATAATAATCAAATGGACACCACCCTGCATATAAAAGCATAGCTTCACTCTGTTTCATTTCAAAGTGAGCCAGGTCCTTTTACCAACAGAGAGGAAAAAAGGGGATTAAGCTGAAATTAGTGTTTTAATGAAGATGAGGCAGATGGTAAATTGACCCATGGGAAACAAACAAACAAACAAAAAAATCAACTTGCCACATGTTAGCAACAGAGACTCTTCATGATTGATGTTCAGTGACTTGGAAATTCTCTTCAGGGCAAACTGCATTTTCACCGCTTACTCACATACATTCTGAGGCATAGATTAATTCCAAAACAAGAACTTAAAGCTATAAGGAACCTCAGACATCAGCTTAGTTTGTGGTTTTCAAACTTTTCTCTCTCCTTTTTGTTTTTAAACATTGGAACCCTTTATTCAATCAAAATCTTCTGTGAAATCCCATTATATGAAATAAATAAAAATAGAGTTGCTTTGGTTAAAGTAGGCTGGGAGACCAGGATCCAGCCCTCTTGCCTCAGGGCTCTCCAGCTTCCATGGTGGCCCCCGAAGCACATCTAGAGAAGCCCCAGAATACTGGTGATCTAAGTTTGAAAAGGAAGGATCTGTTCTCCCCTTTCATTCCTTACATGAGGAAACAGGTTCAGAGAGATTAATTACATGGCATGCCCAGAATTACAGTATTGAGCTATGGTAGAGCCAGGACTAGAACTTGGTTTCTTGCCATCCAGTCCAACATTCTCCTCCCATTTCACCATGCTGTTTTCTTTAGTGGCACATACCTCCTTCTAGTCATCTCAGTTTAGTCTTTATTTTTCCCAGTGGCAGCACATTTGAACAAAGAGCTCTGAAGTTCTTCTCTGAGTGTTTTGATAACTTCTGCTCAACACCTTAACTAGCAACTATTACCAAATGGCCAAGTACCATATTTTTATATAAAGATGCATTAAGTCGGTAGCATGTTGACAGGCAATTCTAAGAACCCTGTTTCACCCCAGCATTCAGGGGAACTTGGGATAATAAAGGTAAATAAGGGTAAAGGGCTAATAATTTTGAGGCCAGAATAGACAGGATTAAAAAGAGGAGAAATATACAGGACTTTTTAAATAGGAAGACCAACTGGAACTTAGAAAAAGTTTTATTAACTCCACATTTCCCCAAATGAAAAATACTTCATTTTTAAAAATTTTGGTTTTATTGTTGTAAGAACATCTTACATGAGAGCTACCCTTTTAATAAATTTTAATTGTACAACAGAATTGTAAACTATAGGTACACTGTTGTACAGCAGATCTCTAGAACTTATTTATCCTGCACAGTTGAAACTTTATGCCTTTGTTTGTTAGCGATTTACAATTTCCCCCACCCCTAGCCCAACTACCATTCTACTCTCTCATTCTATGAGTTTGACTATTTTACATAGTTCATAAAGTGGATCCAGCAATCCCAATTCTGGGCGTTATCCAAAAGAACTGAAGTCAAGATTTCAAAGAGATATTATCATCCTGATGATAGCTATTCACAATAGCCAAAATGTGGAAACAACCTAAATGTTCATCAATAGATGAATGGATAAAGAAAATGTTGTGTGTGTGTGTGTGTATATATATATATATATATATATATATATATACAGTAGAATATTATTCAGCCTTAAAAAAGAAGGAAATCCTGCAATATGCAGCAACATGGGTAAACCCTGAAGACATTATGCTGATTGAAATAAGCCAGATACAGAAGGACAGATACCACATGATTCCACTTATGTGAGTTTTCTAAAATGGTCAAAATACTTTCTTTTAAGAACTTGTTTTTGAAAAAGTTCAAGAATAGAAAGTTTTAAATAACTCAACATCTCACCATCTAGGAAAAAAACCGCTATTAACCCTTCCTTTAGACACCTCTCTTTTGAATGTAAATGCATGAATTTATAGAATTTAATATAAATATAATTATACTATCATGCTATTCTATAACCTGCTTCTCTCAGCCAAGAAAAATCTTGGTGCTCTTTCCACTGAATATAGATATGTCACTTTATTTCATAGTCACACAGTGTTCTTTTGTATGGATTTATCGACCATACTCTGCTCACTTTTTTTTTTTCTGCTGACTTTTAAACTGTAATGATAACAGTACCTACTTTATAATATTGTTGGAAGGATTAAATTACTAAATATATGGTAAAATGCTTAGAACAATAAGCACTTGACAACTGTTAGCTGTTATTAATATGTACTGTAATTTTTTAGCTAGTCCTCAGTTGATGGACAACTCAGCTTTTCAACAGTAACAAAGCAAATAACATTTCATATATGTCCACTTGTGCAAGTACTATTTAGGCTCTATTCCTAAAATAGAAAATGGAGTTACTGGGTCAAAGAACAGATACATTTAAAATTTTGGTCTTTTCACATCTCCCCTCTTCTAAGAGACTGTACTAATTAATATTCCAACCAAGAGTATTTAAAATATCTATCTCAGTATAGGATATTATCAGTCTTATGTGCAAATATTTACACACATGTAGTTTTAATGTGCGTTTCTTTGATCAGTTGTGAGGTTTGGTGTCATGTTTTTTTGACCATTTGTCTTTCGTCATCTGAGAACTGCTAAAACTATCCTTGATCACTTTTCTGTTAGTGTTGTTTTCTTTTAAAAACAGATTTTTTGAAGCTCTCTGAATATTAATTTTTAGCCATATATGTTCCAGTACCTTTTCTCAAATTGTCATCTGTTTTTCTGTTTTGTCCATTATTTTGACATGAAGAAGTATCTCATATCCATAAGACATTATATAGCTTCAGGTTTTGTGTCACATATCAAAAGTTGGGGTTTTTTTGTTTTTAACACCAATCTTACCAAAATTATCACTTAAACTGTACTATTGGACTTTGAGTTCGACCCACCTAAAAATTATTTTTAGGGGGGTGGGGAACGGAGGCCAGTTCTTCTAAAGTCGTTTTTCCAAAAGTCTGATTTGTACACAGATGTAGAGAACAAATGTATGGATACCAAGGGGGAAAGGGGTGGGGTGGGAAGAATTGGGATTGACACATATACACTACTGATACTGTGTATAAAATAGACAACTGATGGGACCATACTATATAGCAGTGGTCCCCAGCCTTTTTGGCACCAGGGACTGATTTTGTGGAAGACAGTTTCTCCTTGGAAGCAGGGGGATGGTGCAGGCGGTACTGTGAGCAATGGGGAGCAATGGGGAGCAGCAGATGAAGCTTCACTTGCTCGCCCACTGCTCACCTCCTGCTGTGCGGCCTGGTTCCTAATAGGCCACGGACTGGGTATGGGTCTGAGGCCTGGGGGTTGGGGACCCCTGCTGTATAGCACAGGGAACTCTGCTTAATGCACTGTGGTATCCTAAATGGGAGGGAAATCCAAAAGGGCGGGGGTGTATGTATATGTATGGCTGATTCATTTTGCTGTGCAGAAGAAGCTAACACAACACTGTAAAGCAACTATACTCCAATAAAAATTAATTTAAAAAAATACTCAAAAGTCTGATTTGTAATGCTACCTTTATCACAAAGTAAATTCTCATATATTTCACTCTTTCTATGCTCTTTTCTATTCAACTAATCTGCCGGTGGACTTTTACAACAGGCATGTGATGTTTATCACTGTAATTTTTATATTAAATTAAAATTTTAATATTTGAAGGGTATATGACTTCTGATTACATTTTTTATTTTTTAGAAATCTCCTGTTTATTCAACTGTTTATTCTGCCAAATGAAATTTAGAATCATTTTTTCAAGTTACCTCTTGAAACTTTTCTCTGAGATTACATTATAGGTATTTAATTTTAGGACAATTTACAACGTTAAATATTAGAGTTTCCTATTCAAGATCTGTTTCTCATTTTATTTTAGCTTTGTCCTTCAGCATAATTTTATAAATTTATTCATAACGCACTGCACATTTCCTGTTAAACTTATTCCCGGGTATTTTCTAGTGAATACCCTACATTTATTTAATGATTGATTTGGAGTACCATCTGACAAAGTGAGTCTACAGTGTGAATATAATTTTTTAAAAATTTCCATCACACTTTTTTTTTTTTTTTTTTTGCGGTACGCGGGCCTCTCACTGTTGTGGCCTCTCCCATTGCGGAGCACAGGCTCCGGACGCGCAGGCTCAGCGGCCATGGCTCACGGGCGCAGCCGCTCCGTGTCATGTGGGATCTTCCCAGACCGGGGCACAAACCCGTGTCCCCTGCATCGGCAGGCGGACTCTCAACCACTGCGCCACCAGGGAAGCCCTCCATCACACTTTTAATGTTTGAAAATCCTGTGTTGTAGGATAAAGCAAAGAAGTAAATTTGTTTATGCTATTAGAAACAACATTATTCAGTGAATAAAAGTATAAACATAAAAAAAATTTCCATCAACAGTTGTCACCAAAAGCCTCTCCTTTTGCCATTTTCCAATATGGAACACAGTTTTCCAAAGGAGCTCAAACTATATTTCAGAATCCTTTAAACAATAGGTCATTTCTGAATAACATGTCTCACCTACATGCAGTTTCCATTAAAAAAAAAAACAACTTATTTGGCGAAGATTTTACTATAAATTATTCAAAGAGTTATGTTTTCATTATTTTTCTAGTCTTACCTGAAGAAGAAACACAACTGGAAAGTCCTTGAGTTTGCAAACTCACTAGGGTTAAAAAATAAATACTCTAAATTCAGCCAAACAGCCATTATGCTTAATTCCCATTCATGTAGCAAACAATTATTGAGACCTATTATGTTCAAAGTTAGAAGCAGAAAACTTTCCCTACTCTGCAGAGACTCATTGTCTAGTAGGAAAGACAGAGATGAGACCAATAATTGAAATACCTATTCTGAACGATTAAATCTGATAAAAATCAATAAGAGCTCGAAATCAAATGACAATTAAATACCTAATGGATATTGTGTATGCGTGTGTGTGCACACACGTGCATTAGTAGCACTTATTTGTAGTGAATAGCACACTCAGGCAGAAATATGCCTGGCTAAGGCAGGTTTCTGTAAGGTGTAACTGCTATCTCTTTTTCCCACTCTGCATACAAAAATGTTGTCAATAATAATCAGGTTAGACATACCCTATTTATAAGTCCTAACTCTAGCAATAACTTTTTGAATTTTAAAACTCAAGTGTTTAATAAAAAGATATGGGGGGCTTCCCTGGTGGTGCAGTGGTTGAGAGTCCGCCTGCCGATGCATGGGACACGGGTTCATGCCCCGGTCTGGGAAGATCCCACATGCCGCGGAGCGGCTAGGCCCGTGAGCTATGGCCACTGAGCCTGCGTGTCCGGAGCCTGTGCTCCGCAACGGGAGAGGCCACAACAGTGAGAGGCCCGCGTACCGAAAAAAAAAAAAGATATGGGGAGAATGATCGAGTTCATGGTACAGAATAAGAGCTATATCCTTTTTTTCTAATTTAATTTATTTTTTTTGGCTGCATTGGGTCTTGGTTGCTGTGTGTAGGCTTTCTCTATTTGCGGTGAGCCGGGGCTACTCTTCGTTGTGGTGCACAGGCTTCTCATTGCGGTGGCTTCTCTTGTTGCGGAGCATGGGCTCTAGGCAAGCAGGCTTCAGTAGTTGTGGCACAGGGCACTAGAGCACGTGGGCTTCAGTAGTTGTGGCACGCAGGCTCAGTAGTTGTGGCGCATGGGCTTAGTTGTTCCATGGCACGTGAGATCTTCCGAATCAAGGATCGAACCCATGTCCCCTGCATTGGCAGGCAGATTCTTAACCACTGCGCCACCAGGGAAGTCCCAGAACTGTATCCTTCTTATTACATAGACATGTAGGTATATTACAATAAAGTAGAGTATAATAAAATATACCGACTCAGGCATGCATGTTGGGGTTCTTACATAAACTTCCTGCTTCTCCTCACTAAGAAACCTGTTAGGAGAATGCTTCTTTCATTGTCCAAGTTGTGCTGATTCTTCTCTGTATGCGCCAGTGTTCTCATCCTGTGCTGATCTGTGCTAGGACATCACATTCTTGCATAAGTTCACTATCTACGTACAGGAAACTCTCATCCTTTGCTTTTGCACATGTTCAAAGATCCATCTCCAGTGTTACTAGAGTTTTGTTTTGTTCTTTACTTCCTTCACTGGGGGAGTCAAAACTATGAGCCTGCTTGACCTGTCATGCTGGTGATGGCTCTGCCATGTTGTGATGTTTCTTGGTCTGCCTCTGTTCTGAGAACACTATGTATGCTGAGCTCTGCCCCCTGTGAGAATGAGCTAGAATTTTTAGTTTATGGGAACAAAGCACTTGTTTGGTATCCAAGCTCAAAAACTGCATTTCTCCATTGGACAAAATTGTGCATGGGATAACACGCCTATGGAATTCCATTGAATTATAGTCCTGCCTTCCTCATCATGGCAGAAGATCATTACTGTTTAACCCAGTTGTTTTTTGAGAATTCCACTAAAGCTATGTCTTCCCCTCCTCCACACAATATGTGTGCATATACAAAAGTTTGCATATTGTTTCAGGCAATTGATTGGTTTGCCGGGAACCCCCAGCACTCTGGTGCTCTCTTGACTCCAGGAAAGAATGCTTTGTTAAAACACTTCATACCTACTATCATACAGGACACATGCTATTTGAAAAGTAGGAAAAATATACATACTAATAGAATGTTTTAATAAAGTTAGAATATTCCTTTAAGTGAATGTTATTTTCTTATGTTCGCTTTCTTTCTTTTTTTTTTTTTTACAGCTTGAAGGTTAAATGTCCATGGGAATATATCTCCTAGACATGTCTGTAGTATTTCCTCTATTTCTTCATTCTCTCTTTAACCCACTTCAACCCAGTTCAAGAAGGTTCTGTTCCTACCCTCCCCCAAAAGAGCACTTCTCATGGTTATCAATTTCCTATATCTTGACACATGTAATGGTTACTTTTCTAACCACATCTTACGTATTTCTTAGAAAGACTAAATATAATTCACTTCCCCCTCCATCTTAGAACACGTTCTCCTCTTTTCCTGATTTTTCTTACTAGCTATTTAGTATCTTTTAACTGATTCTTTCTCCACTCTTCCACCTCTAAATATTGGAGTGACCTGGGCCCTGTCCTCTTCTCTGTCGACACACACACACTAGCTGAACTCATCTAGTTTTTTTGGCTTTAACTACCATCTGTATGCCCTATTTTTATGACTACCATAATTATATCTCTAACTCTGAACTCCAAATTTGGATATCTACCTACCTTCTGGACATATATAGTTGAATGTCTAATCAGCATTTTAAATATAACTTTCCAAGACAAGACTCAACCTACATGTCCCGTACTCCTCTTTATCTTAGCAACAGGAAAACATAAGTGTCCACCTTTGATTCCTTTATTATTCTCACCACCCTCCTTACACCTAATTCAGCTGCCCTGATTGTCATTCTAATACCTGGATTTTCCTTCCTGCCCCTTTATTTTTCTTTTCTTTTTCTTAACTTTTAATTTTTCTTTTATTTTTTATACAGCAGGTTCTTATTAGTCATCCATTTTATACACATCAGTATATACATGTCAATCCCAATCTCCCAGTTCATCCCACCACCACCACCAGCCCCTGCCGCTTTCCCTCCTTGGCGTCCATACGTTTGTTCTCTACATCTGTGTCTCAGTTTCTGCCCTGCAAACCGTTTCATCTGTACCATTTTTCTAGATTCCACATATATGCATTAATATACGATATTTTCCTCTTTCTGACTTCCTTCACTCCGTATGACAGTCTCTAGATGCATCCACGTCTCTACAAATGACCCAGTTTCGTTCCATTTTAGAGAAGAGTAATATTCCATTGTATATATGTACCACAACTCCTTTATCCATTCATCTGTCGATGGGCATTTAGGTTGCTTCCATGACCTGGCTATTGTAAATAGTGCTGCAATGAACATTGGGATGCATGTATCTTTTTGAATTATGGTTTTCTCTGGGTATATGCCCACTAGTGGGATTCCTGGGTCATATGGTAGTTCAATTTTTAGTTTTTTAAGGAACCTTCATACTGTTCTCCATAGTGGGCTGTATCAATTTACATTCCCACCAACAGTGCAAGAGGGTCCCTTTTCTCCACACCCTCTTCAGCATTTGTTGTTTGTAGATATTTTGATGATGCCCATTCTAACTGGTGTGAGGTGTTACCTCATTGTGGTTTTTATTTGCATTTCTCTAATAATTAGTGATGTTGAGCAGCTTTTCATGTGCCTCTTGGCCATCTGTATGTCTTCTTTGGAGAAATGTCTATTTAGATCTGCACATTTTTGGATTGGGTTGTTTGTTTTTTTAATATTGAGCTGCATGAGCTGTTTATATATTTCAGAGATTAATCATTTGTCTCTTGATTCATTTGCAAATATTTTCTCCCACTTTGAGGGTTGTCTTTTCGTCTTGTTTATGGTTCACTTTGCTGTGCAAAAGCTTTTAAGTTTCATTAGGTCCCATTTGTTTATTTTTGTTTTTATTTCCATTACTCTAAGAGGTGGATCAAAAAAGATCTTGCTATGATTTACGTCAAAGAGTGTTCTTCCTATGTTTTCCTCAAACATTTTTATAGTGTCTGGACTTACATTTAGGTCTCGAATCCATTTTGAGTTTATTTTTGTGTATGGTGTTAGGGAGTGTTCTAATTTCATTCTTTTACTTATAGCTGTCCAGTTTTCCCAGCACCACTTATTGAAGAGACTGTCTTTCTCCATTGTATAGCCTGCCCTCCTTTGTCATAGATTAGTTGACTATAGGTGCCTGGGTTTACCTCTGGGCTTTATGTCCTGTTCCATTGATCTGTGTTTCTGTTTTTGTGCCAGTACCATACTGCCTTGAATTCTGTAGCTTTGTAGTATAGTCTGAAGTCAGAAAGTCTGATTCCTCCAGCTCTGTATTTTTCCCTCAAGACTGCTTTGGCTATTTGCGGTCTTTTGTGTCTCTGTACAAATTTTAAGATTTTTTGTTCTAGTTCCATAAAAAATGCCATTGGTAATTTGATAGGGATTGCATTGTATCTGTAGATTGTTTTGGGTAGTATAGTCATTTTCACAATATTGATTCTTCCAATCCAAGAACACAGTATATCTCTCCATCTGTTGGTATCATGTTTAATTTCTTTCATCAGTGTCTTATAGTTTTCTACTGCAGGTCTTTTGTCTCCCTAGGTAGGTTTATTCCTAGGTATTTTATTCTTTTTGTTGCAGTGGTAAATGGGAGTGTTTCCTTAATTTCTCTTTCAGATTTTTCATTATTGGTGTATAGGAATGCAAGAGATTTCTGTGCATTAATTTTGTATCCTGCAACTTTACCAAATTCATTGATTAGCTCCAGTAGTTTTCTGGTGGCATCTTTACAATTCTCTATGTATAGTATCATGTCATCTGCAAACAGTAACAGTTTTACTTCTTCGTTTCCAATTTGTATTCCTTTTATTTATTTTTCTTCTCTGATTGCCGTGGCTAGGACTTCCAAAACTATGTTGAATACTAGTGGTGAAAGTGGACATCCTTGTCTTGTTCCTGATCTTAGAGGAAATGCTTTCAGTTTTTCACCATTGAGAGTGATGTTTGCTGTGGGTTTGTCGTCTATGCCTTTATTATGTTGAAGTAGGTTCCCTCTATGCCCACTTTCTGGAGAGTGTGTGTATATATATATATATATATATATATATATATATATATAGCATATATACTAGTATATATAAATCATAAATGGGTGTTGAATTTTGTCAAAGTGTTTTCTGCATCTATTGAGATGATCACATGGTTTTTATTCTTCAATTTGTTAATATGGTGTATCACATTGATTGATTTGTGTATATTGAAGAACCCTTGCGTCTCTGGGATAAATCCCACTTGATCATGGCGTATGATCCTTTTAATGTGTTGTTGGATTCTGTTTACTAGTATTTTGTTGAGGATTTTTGCATCTATATTCATCACTGATATTGGTCTGTAATTTTCTTTTTTTGTAGTATCTTTGGTTTTGGTATCAGGGTGATGGTGGCCTTATAGAATGAATTTGGGAGTTTTCCTTCCTCTGCAATTTTTTGGAAGAATTTGAGAAGGTTAGCTCTTCTCTAAATGTTTGAAAGAATTCACCTGTGAAGCCATCTGGTCCTGGACTTTTGTTTGTTGGAAGATTTTTAATCACAGTTTCAATTTTATGACTTGTGATTGGTCTATTCATATTTTGTATTTCTTCCTTGGAAGGTTGGAAGGTTATACCTCAGTCTTAGAAGGTTATACCTTTCTAAGAATTTGTCCATTTCTTCCAGGTTGTCCATTTTATTGGCATAGAGTTGCTTGTAGTAGTCTTTTAGGATGCTTTGTATTTCTGTGGTGTCTGTTGTAACTTCTCCTTTTTCATTTCTAATTTTATTGATTTGAGTCCTCTCCCTCTTTTTCTTGATGAGCCTTGCTAATGGTTTCTCAATTTTGTTTATCTTCTCAAAGAACCAGCTTTTAGTTTTATTGATCTTTGCTATTGTTTTCTTTGTTTTTATTTCATTTATTTCTGCTCTGATTTTTATGATTTCTTTCCTTCTGCTAATTTTGTATTTTGTTTGTTCTTCTTTTTCTAGTTCCTTTAGGTGTAAGTTTAGATTGTTTATTTGAGATTTTTTCTTGTTTCTTGAGGTAGGCTGGTATAACTATAAACTTCTCTCTTACAACTGCTTTTGCTGCATCCCATAGGTTTTGGATCATCGTGTTTTCATTGTCATTTGTCTCTAGCTGTTTTTTGATTTCCTCTTCGATTTCTTCAGTGATCTCTTGGTTATTTAGTAATATACTGTTTAGCCTCCATGTGTTTGTGTTATTTACGTTTTTTTCCCTGTAATTCATTTCTAATCTCATAGCGTTGTGGTCAGAAAAGATGCTTGATATGATTTCAATTTTCTTAAATTTACTGAGGCTTGATTTGTGACCCAAGATGTGATCTATCCTGGAGAATGTTCCATGTGCACTTGAGAAGAAAGTGTAATCTGCTGTTTTTGGATGGAATGTCCTATAAATATGAATTAAATCTACCTGGTTTATTGTGTCATTTAAAGCTTGTGTTTCCTTATTAATTTTATGTCTGGATGATCTGTCCATTGGTGTAAGTAAGGTGTTAAAGTCCCCCACTATTATTGTGTTACTGTCCATTTCCTCTTTTATAGCTGTTAGCAGTTGCCTTATGTATTGAGATGCTCCTATGTTGGGGGCATATATATTTATAATTGTTAAATCTTCTTCTTGGATTGATCCCTTGATCATTCTGTAGTGTCATTCCTTGTCTCTTGTAATATTCTTTATTTTAAAGTCTATTTTATCTGATATGAGTTTTGCTACTCCAGCTTTCTTTTGATTTCCATTTGCATGGAATATCATTTTCCATCCCCTCACTTTCAGTCTGTATGTGTCCCTAGGTCGGAAGGGGGTCTCTTGTAGACAGCATATATATAAGTCTTGTTTTTGTATCCATTCATCAAGCCTGGGTCTTTTGGTTGGAGCATTTAATCCATTCACATTTAAGGTAATTATCGATATGTATGTTCCTATTACCATTTTCTTAATTGTTTTGGGTTTGTTTTTATAGGTCCTTTTCTTCTCTTGTGTTTCCCACTTCAGTAAGTTCCTTTAGCATTTGCTGTAGAGCTGGTTTGGTGGTGCTCTGTTCTCTTAGCTTTTGCTTGTCTGTAAAGCTTTTGATTTCTCCATCGAATCAGAATGAGATCTTTGCTGGGTAGAGTAATCTTGGTTGTAGGTTCTTCCCTTTCATCACTTTGAGTATATCATGCCACTCTCTTCTGGCTTGTAGAGTTTCTGCTGAGAAATCAGCTGTTAACCTTATGGGAGTTCCCTTGTATGCTATTTGTCGTTTTACCCTTGCTGCTTTTGATAATTTTCCTTTGTCTTTAATTTTTGCCAATTTGATTACTATATGTCTCGGCATGTTTCTTCTTGGGTTTAGCCTGTATGGGACTCTCTGCGCTTCCTGGACTTGGGTGGCTATTTCCTTTCCCATGTTAGGGGGGTTTTTGACTATAATCTCTTCAGATATTTTCTCGGGTCCTTTCTCTCTCTGTTCTCCTTCTGGGACCCCTGTAAGGCAAATGTTGTTGCGTTTAATGTTGTCCCAGAGATCTCTTAGGCTGTCTTCATTTCTTTTCATTCTTTTTTCTTTATTCTGTTCCACAGCAGTGAATTCCACCATTCTGTCTTCCATGTCACTTATCCATTCTCCTGCCTCAGTTATTCTGCTATTGATTCCTTCTAGTGTATTTTTCATTTCAGTTATTATATTGTTCATCTCTGTTTGTTTGTTCTTTAATTCTTCTAGATCTTTGTTAACATTTCTTGCATCTTCTCGATCTTTGCCTCCATTCTTTCTCCGAGGTCCTGGATCATCTTCACTATCATTATTCTGAATTCCTTTCCTGGAGGGTTGCCTATCTCCACTTCATTTAGTCATTTTTCTGGGGTTTTACCTTGTTCCTTCATCTGGTACATAGCCTTCTGCCTTTTCATCTTGTCTATCTTTCTATCAGGATTGTAGTTCTTCTTGCTTCTGCTGTCTGCCCTCTGGTGGATGAGGCTATCTGAGAGGTTTGTGCAAGTTTCCTAATGGGAGGGACTGGTGGTGGGTAGAGCTGTCTGTTGCTCTGGTGGGCAGAGCTCAGTAAAACTTTAATCCACTTGTCTGCTGATGGGTGGGGCTGGGTTCCCTCCCTGTTGGTTGTTTGGCCTGAGGCAACCCAACACTGGAGCCTACCCGGGCTCTTTGGTGGGGCTAATGGCAGACTCTGGGAGGGCTCATGCCAAGGAGTACTTCCCAGAACTTCTGCTGCCAGTGTCCTTGTCCTCACGGTGAGACAGAGCCACCCCTCAACTCTGCAGGAAACCCTCCAACACTAGCAGGTAGGTCTGATTCAGTCTCTATGGGGTCACTGCTCCTTCCCCTGGGTCCCTATGCGCATAGTACTTTGTGTTTGCCCCCCAAGAGTGGAGTCTCTGTTTCCCCCAGTCCTGTCAAAGTCCTGCAATCAAATCCCGCTAGCCTTCAAAGTCTGATTCTCTAGGAATTCCTCCTCCCGTTGCCAGATCCCCAGGTTCGGAAGCCTGACGTGGGGCTCAGAACCTTCACACCAGTGGGTGGACTTCTGTGGTGTAAGTGTTCTCCAGTTTGTGAGTCACCCACCCAGCAGTTATGGGATTTGATTTTATGTGATTGTGCCCCTCCTACTGTCTCATTGTGGCTTCTCCTTTGTCTTTGGATGTGGGGTGTCTTTTTTGGTGGGTTCCAGTGTCTTTCTGTCCATGATTGTTCAGCAGTTAGTTGTAATTCAGGTGTTCTCGCAAGAGGGAGTCGCCCCTTTATTTTTCATAATACTCCATCACTAAGTTTTTTTTCAGCCTGTCCTTTTTCTAATCATTCCTTCCAAAGTGATGGATTTTAATTCACATTAAAAGATGGTTATAGTTCTTAAAATTTTAAATATAAGTAAATAAATATAAAATATAATTTTTTGTAAGGAGAACTTATCATTGAGGCCTACTGTAATACCAATGTGTAATGTTGTAGTAAGGAACGAAGAGGTTGCAAAAATGGTTTATAAACTCTTACACACTAAAAAAACCGATTGTAATTTTTTATTAGTTAAGAAGTTTATGTTATTAGCACTACTGAAAATGAAGCTAATGTATCAGTTAAATTCGGTAATTATGGAACATGTGTCTTCTACAAATCTGGGTCTTGTAAATACTGAGAAAAATTAGAGTTACTTAAATAAGTCACTGCCAAGGAGGGGAGGCAGACAGATAAGTAAATAAATATGATAGTGAAAGAAGTACAACAACAAAGACATGTAGAAGATAAAGTGGAGGCAGCCAGGAGGGTGTGATTGACTGCAGTGGAGAGGGTGTGTCCGTCACCCATCTGCTCAAGCTAAAAACAGAGGTGCTTTCCTTCATTCCTATCTTTACTTCATTCTTCTTTCTATCTGATTCAGGTTCAAGATTTGCTGACTGTACTCCAGGGACTGTCAAACCTTGTCTGTAAGAGGCAGATAGTATATATTTTAGGCTTTGTATGCCACATGTGTTTTCTGTCACGTATTTTTCTTCTCTTTCATTTTTTCATAACCATTTAATATAGTAAAAATCATTCTTAGCTATTAGGGCCTTATGAACATAAGCTAAGGGCAGATTTAGCCCTCTGGGCTGTAGTTTGCCAAGAACTGCTCTCCTCTAAAACCTTTTCCCAAACCCAGTCGCTTCTCTCTTCCATCGCTATCCTAGCTGTAAAGACCACTGTCTCTTTCCTGCACTACTGCATTAGTCTCCTATTTGGTTTCCTGCTCCTACTCTTGGCCCTCCCTAATTCACACTCCACAAAGTGACCAAATGATCTTTTAAATCATACATATCACTTCCCATGTCAAGGAAGGCTTCTGTGATGAACCTATAAAAAAATAATGTCTTGCAACTTTTCTGTTATACTTAAAGAACTGAGGTTGCTTTTTTTCTTTTTTTTGTGGGGGGGAGGTGAGGATCCTGGTATTTTTAGAAAAGCAATATAGTTTTCATCACTCAAATTTTATTTTAAATATGTTAACACAGTTAAAATAAGGGATGTGAGATTTATCTTTTTATATATTGAAATATAATTATTCTGAATAATAAAAGAGTAATTAATTAAACTTATAAGTAACCATTAAATCTAATTGTAAATAACTCAGTAAGTATTTAAGTTTAGCAAGAGTAAGAAAAGGAGGACGAGTGGGAGGAGGGGGGTGAGGAGCATGGGGCAGAAAAGAGGATGACACACTGTCATCTAAAGTTGGATAAAACTCAGTATTTGGGGCTTCCCTGGTGGCGCAGTGGTTGAGAGTCCGCCTGCCGATGCAGGGGACACGGGTTCGTGCCCCGGTCCGGGAAGATCCCACATGCCGCGGAGCGGCTCGGCCCGTGAGCCATGGCCGCTGAGCCTGCGCGTCCGGAGCCTGTGCTCCGCAACGGCAGAGACCGCAGCAGTGAGAGGCCCGCGTACCGCAAAAAAAAAAAAAAGAAAACTCAGTATTTGTATTTATGTTGTTTATCTCTCTTTGGGTTGCTGTGGGTCTTTATTTGTCTGGTCCTGTCTGTGTAAAACTTTTTCTATGTTATTAATGAGGTCTAGGTGTGAAAATCTCCATAACCCCCACTTACTTCTGTTACTTTCTACAAGCTTCTTGATGATGTCTTTTCTTACCCTTAGCACCACCTTTTTCTGCTGTGTTCTCCCTTTCTCTTCCTTTGATTCACCCATTCTTCTTTTGTTAAGGGCCCAACCTTATTTTGTCTTTCCCAGGTATTCCTAATTCTTCCACAGCTCTATTTTTGAACCATACAACTCAGCATTTTACCAACCCGGCTTCTTAAAGGAAGCAGATAATTTGCAGCAAAAATTAAACATAGGTTCAATTACACATGTCAGTATGAATTAGACACATATTATTGAGATATTTTCAAGAGTTACTCTTTTAAATAGTACCTTCTTTTTCTCAAAAGATGAAAATGCTTTTTTCATCTATTGCCTCTTTGTTCCCATAACATTAAGTTTATTTGTTTTCATTTTTCAATTTAAGGATTGAGTTTGTGTATTATTATCCCTGCTTTACATATAGTGAAAGTGAAGTGCAGAGCAGGAAAACAGTCCCCCCAAGGACCCTCAATGTATGCTCCAGCCAAGGCTGGGCCTCCCAGGTTCTGAGGGCCAGAGTGTTTCTTCTCCTGGTCCTGCTGAGGGCAATTAGAAATTAAAGCAATTCCTAAGCTATGCTCCAAGTTATTTATAAGTCAGGGTCATTTGTTTGTACCTGTTTTGACCATGTCGACCCTTTTAAGAGAATTCCAAATACACTTTCCCTAAATCAGTGTTTCTGAAACTTGGGTAATGTCCAAACACCCTTTAAAGAAAAGAATCCTCATCAGTTATAAACATAGGCAAACTATTTTTGTTTGTAATATTATTTATGTATGAACACGAAATTATTTTATTTTAAATATCTACAAATATATAAGTACCTTATGCTTATCATTCTACTTTAAAAAAACAAAGAAAGTCAAATTCAAACAGAACTATATTACCAAAAAACTTCGCTTGATCAACAACATTAATGGGAGAGATGATGTCCTTTAGGAAATGTGTTTAGCTAGTCAACAGGAATGTGTTCTGGCTGCCAGGCATAGTGTATTTTGAGATTGGCATACTCTGTGCTGTATGACCCCACCATCCTCCTGCCACTTTTATCCTGTTGGAATGAAACTTCCATCCACCCACGGTACTGTGATGTCATTAGAGGAAAGTACGTAACTGGTATATTGACATCTGTCTCTGCTCTTTTTTTCATCAGTATTCTGCAAAGTACTCTTACTCAGTGCATACACAAACATGGACACTGAAACTGAATGCCAGTGTTCACTTATAGAGTGGCATTTCAGAAAATCCTTTATACTAATTTTATTAAATACCAACACAAAATTTTTTTTAATTCTCACAAGACCTCATAGACTCTGGGGGTCAGGAGACTCTAATTGCAGAAACACTACTCTAAGCATACTGCTTTAAGATATGGAGAAGCAGTCAGGGTTTTCTGGTCCAGGCTTGGACTAGGCAGGTACATACTGGAATGATTTAAGGGCAACCCAAGGATCTCAGGCCTACCAGGTGGCCAAAGCACTTGAATGACTCAGTCCTTTCAGGTGAAAGGATTGAAGTACCCAATTTAAATGCAAAAATATTTCCTGGGAGGGACTTCCCTGGGGGTCCAGTTGTTCAGACTTTGCCTTCCAATGTAGGTGGTGCCCTTCAATCCCTGGGTTGGGAGCTAAGGTCCCACATGCCTCGTGGCCAAAAAAAAAAAAAAAAACCCAGAACATAAAATGGAAGCAATATTGTAACACATTTAATAAAGACTTTAAAAATGGTCCACATCAAAAAAATCTTTAAAAAACATTTCTAAAAAAAATATTTCCTGGGAAGAATAATTAATAACAATTGATTTTCTAGCGACATTAATTTATTATAAATGTAATTGTGCATGAAACAAAGCCTAGCAGAAGGAGGCAGAGTAGAGGTGAGTTTGATATCATCATAAATCAGCGTGTATTAAGTATCTACTAGTATCAGCGATCTACGGGGATAAACAGATTTCCCCACTCTTGGCTTTTAAAATCTAGTTGGTAATATACAGGACAAATGGAGTGAGAGGGGGATCTTTCTTGGGACATAGCAGAGGGAGAAATTTACAAACTAGGCAGCAGCAAAGCAGCCAGCCCAGGCCATCTTGGTGTGGAATCCACAGAGAAGAGAAACTGCCTAAATGGAAGATGTTTGGAGAAAGAAAACAAGCCTTTCCTACTTTTTAGTTTCCTAGTCAGTCTTGAGACTCCTGCTTATTTTTTTTGAAGTATCATAATATATCTGTAATAAAAAGTAGATGATTCTTCAATATTGAATTTCATTTTTGTATTTCCTTCAGAACTTGCACTCCCTCCAAGTAATTTCCTTGATCTATTTGGTACAATCCATCGTGGGAGTGAAGGAGAGGAATTAGTATCACCCCTTAGCCTGTAGTCGCATTTCCTCTCTCTGGATATGGACATAGTCCGACAGTTCTGGGTTTCTTACAAACCTTGCTTGAATAAGAACGCAGAGTTGAAAGTTGTTGATATTGTTTCACTGCTTGTCACCCTCCTGGCTTGATATTGTTCATGTGATAAATACAGTGTTTAATGTGTGTTTATCTACTGGGCATGTAATTAACTCATTTCCCTCATAGTTCTATAGCTTACAAGTGTAAAAGCTTACTATTGTAAGTATGTTGAAGAAACACCCACCTTCTGTTTTTGTTGGTGGGAAGATGATGGCTAATAAAGTGTCCCCAAGGAAAGGTAAACAAACATTAGGAATCCCTAAATGCACAGACCTCTGCATGATCTCATTTAATCATCACACCCCCTATGAAGCAAGAATTATCACCTCTATATAGAGGTAAAATAAGGCTTAGAGAAATCAAGTAATTTGCCTGGGTTCACATGGCTAGTGTCAGAGCTCATATGTGAACCCCTGCGTCTTAATTCCAAACCATGTGTGTCCTTGTCCTTGACTCACTGGTCGTTGTTTCTCAGAGACTGGGGATAGGGCCACCTGTGCATGCAGTGAAAGCAGAAAGCACTTCTAGCTTAGGTAGCTTTTGGTTTCTTTTGGTTCCTTCTACAGGTCACTTCACTCTCCCTTTCTCTGTCTTCCCCCCACCTGCTCCTTTCTGTTTCTCTGTGCTACTTTTGTTCTTCATCACCCTTCCCCAAGAAAGCAGTGGGCAAGCTAGGATTAGGATTGATGGAGAAGAACTATTCCACTTCTTTTTCCCTTGTCCAAAGCTTGTTTCTGGGTGGACATGTGTTTGAGCCAATAGCAGTACACAGGCCACCAGCTGTGCTCAGAGCAATCCAGCCAAATGTCATTTTAAGTCCAGGACTGCATCTCAGAAGGCACATGGAAGGGCCCCCTTTTTCCCTGTTCCCATCTTGAGCCTACACTCCCTGGAACACAGGGAGAAGGGCTCTCAGTAAAGTACAGAGGGCATGATACTCAGGTCTCCTTTTCAAACAGTTGTTTCCCTTTCAGAAGGAACCTCATTGAATTATGTTAATATCAGCAGAGGAGTGGGAGGGGTAGCTTAATGGTCAATTCAAAGGACTTCAGAAAAGCTCACTGGTTTGGTTGAATGCTCAGTCCTGTTGCTTTTTTCCTTAGCGCTGCCTCTTTTTGAATGTTGCTTTGCTGAAATGATAGGGGAGAGAGGGAAAAATTGAGCCTTGATTTTTGTCTGAAGCTTGGTGACAAATGATGGGAGTAAAATTTAAACCATTCATCTACTGAGTTCTGGGAATTGTCAGAGGATTTTATTTGTACATGCCTTCCTGACACCCACTTTTCTAAAATAAGTAAAAATGATGCTGAATTCGTAAACAAGTTACTTTTATTGAGTTGAACTTTTACAAATGTATGGGGCATTTAGCCAAAATAACACTTTTATTTAACACAATTGTACTCAAAGGACTATGCATGTAGAATTTTGTACGATTAATATGCACTTGAAAGCGTTACAAAGTAAGCATAATTTCAGAGTTTGTGGGATCTCTTAAATTCACTTTGTAATTTAATGTGCAGCCACAGAAGTCAAAATTGAGGGATATTACCACCAGGAATTTGTATTATATCACATACCTTTTCATGTAAACTAGTCACCATTCCAAACTTGAAACTTTCTCTTTTAAAAAAATATAAATTGTGATGCCTTGGAACACAGAAAGAAGTGAAGAAATGAGACCATTAAACATTTGAAATATGCTAATTTTAAAGTGCTTGCAGTATGTTTTGCCATGCTAAGTAAAGTCCCTATACTTAGCTTACTAGTAGAGAAAATTTAACCCATGAAGTTCACTGTGATTATAGAGGTAGTTGGTAATAGTTTATGAATATACATGCCACCAGGAATTTTTCTTTCTGTTTTATTCACATCATTTGCCTTATTTTGTTTCTTATAAATCTGCTCAAATGCTGTCACCTACCCCCTGAATTTTCAATTCAAAATTTCTCATACAGGTTATTTCTCCTATGTATATAATTTTTCCTAGCTGAAGACTCTTTCCTTGAGTGAAAAGCCCTGGAAATTCATAACTGCATAGCTTTCTCGCTCGCTCTCTCTCACTCACACACACTCACACTCACGCTCACGTTCACATTCACATACTTGCTAATAATCAGTTCATGTAGTTTTTTTAAAACGACTATTAAAATGGGAAATGTTTATTCTTCTACTTTACTGGATATTCATTTTTGCTAAGACATAATAGTACATGATGACTAGATATTGTTACTGTATTTTCAGAGTTCTTAATTATCAACAACAGAATCTACTCTAGCTACTTTAAGTAGCAAAACGTTAATTAAGGGAGATATACTGTTCAAAGAAGCTTTAGGAGGGAAAAATTACAGAAATAGGCTGAGTTTCCAGGAATGGTTCTGCAAATTAAATTTCAGAACCTGGGTTGCCAGAGAGCTGTTTCCTCCACCAATCCGGAGGCAACACAATTAGGAAGCCACCCTATATTATATAGCCTCTGGATTCAGAGCCATAGCACCTCTGCCATGATCCAGGCCAACAAAACAGGTGCCACATCCTCTGCCTCTTTTCAGTGTGACTCACTTCTGAATCAAAGTCTGGCATGAGCACATCAGATTGGCTGAAACTATGTCTCATCTGGAGCCCTCACTGTAAGAGCAAGATTGGGAAGGGAAGGGGAGTTTTGAATTGAACTCAAACATCACAAGGAGGTTGGAATGGGTGTTGAGATAGTCCATCCTCAGAATCCACTTCAGTTAATAGCTGTGATATATATAATCTATGGTGATTCTGTGCCACTCAGCTACTTGGAAATTCTATGTGTGAGTGAGGCTTGCGAAATATAGGATCTCCTTGTAAGGCGATCAGGTAGAAAGCTGGCTTTTTTCTTGAAATGTTAGGATATGGGGCATTTTCTCTGAATCTATTTAGCTTCCCAGAGAACAACAGTCCAATATCCTGCCTGACAGAGGAATAGAAATCCATCTGGTTGCTGGCATTCTGGGGGGAGGGCAGGAAAGGTGACTGAGGGACAGCATTTCAGTATAAAGACTTTCACTAAGTTCTCTTGTTTTTAACCCATGTTTGCTGTCCACCCTGCCTGGTATATCTGGGTCCAAAACTTCTTTTGTATAATCTTTTCTCTAGGGAAAAGCCTCTGGTCTCCTGCTGGGTTTAAGGAATGGGCTGCCATATTTAGAGGGAAGTCATCAGTTGCTCTGTGTACTTCTGTGTATGGCTGTATCTGATCCTGCCCTTTCACTCCCACAACTCCCACAACTGTATCCCTTCATGTGAGGTACCAGGTGCCTCCAAGGGGAAGACAGGACCCAAGTGGGGTGGCTTCTCCTCCATTCTCTCTCCGTGTAGGTGTTAGGAGGTGATAACTCCTATCTGTATGCTAAGTTAATGAATGCTCCTCTGTCTGCTTTCTCTTTTCCAAAGCTTTTGGGAAATCTCTTGTCCACTGTTTCCTCCCCTCCCATTTTCTTTGTCCTTGTGAATCAATATCTGTTTATTCCTTTACTGTTATATAGTGGGTTTGGAGGAGGGAAAGGCTATATATGCATGCAATCAATCTACCATGCTTAACCATTAAGTCCTTTAAATTTATTCTTTAGTGCACTTATTATATCTGTCTTTTACATTGTCAGTGTATGTACAAATATTCATGAATATTGCTTTAAATATAAGGATTAATATAGAGATTAAATATAAACATTTAAGAATAAAATCATTAATGTTCTCACTTTCAAATTATAAAAGTACCTTTTTAATCGGGGGTAAGAGCAGTCCACATTTTGAGGGTATCAGATGTACCTGAAATTATAGGGCAATATATATATACTAAATGAAAAAAAAAAAAAGTGGTAGTGCCCAAGAATGCCATGAGAAGGGAGGAGGGAGCCCTCCAGTGGGCTCTTATGGCCAGACAGGCTTCCTGGAGGAGGTGGAGATTTAACTGGACTCTGAAGAGAGAGAAGGAGCCAGGAAAAAAGCAGTGTCTCCAGTTGGGTAATGACAAGTGTGACTGTATTTCCCTTACCCAGTAGAGATATGCCAGTGTGTAGCTCCATTTAAGGATCTGAGTGAGTGCAGAGGGGGTAGCCATGAAGCCAATAGCATATATAAACCATGAAGTTTTCTTGGGCCTACTAGGACAGCCCATCAAAGGCACACATAGCCAGTTTCTTCAGTGCCCAAGAGGAAAATCTAAAGAAGTACTATTTACTAGCAGTGTGCTGGCTCACAGATGCTATTTACTACTCAAAATGTAATTCTGATTAAAGCAGGGTATTAAAACCCAACTAAAAAGATGGGTAGTTTATGAGTTTCATACTTGTACATCTCTATAGTTATAACTTTTTAATAGCAATAAACACCAAATTTTAGTTTTCAACAGCATGTGGAACTAGTAATCTGGTATTCTCAATATTTTTATAGGCTCTTTTTTCTTTGATATTTTGATTATTTTATGTCAGTCATCATCTCTGAGTCCTTAATCTAGGCAAAGCACCATGCCAGCCTATGAGGGAACTCAGGCATATGTGCATTCAACACTTTGTAGAATGTCAACTATGCAACCAAAAGTAAGAAGGAAGCAGTTGCTTCCCTCAAAGACTTGATGCTTTGATGGGGAAGTCAGGATATAGTTATAGTGTAGCAAGGGAGCAAGATACATCGAATAACAAAAATAATTTAAAAAGGTAATAATGGTAATGGGTTCACTCTTTCCCTTAGGAGTTTACCTGGTAGTTGGAAAGGCAGAACATACACACACTTAGATGAAACATTTGGACACTTAGAAAATAAGACAAAAGTACAAAGTAATGTAGTACAAACCAAGCACACAAGTTCTGTCAAGGGATCAGACTTGGGTGGGAGGAATCCCGGAAATGGTACAGGAGGCCTGCGTGCCGTGCCTGGCCATAGCAGGAGCTTGTGGTGGTTCAGGAGCACTGCATACTTGGGTGAGTTTTTGGTGGGCACATCAAAGTGCCCAATCAGGCAGGCAGAGCATGGCAGGAGTGGTTTGAACTGGAAGGATTTGCTAGATTGTATCCATGGTTCTGAGAGATGCTGTTTGCTCAGTTAGAAGTCACAGGGAGCTACATGGAGCTGCTTGGTGTAGTGGACTTAAAGGGGTGAGACGAATCAAGTTCCAGGCAGACTGGAAGTGAGAGCAGAGCCCTGGCACTGTGGGAACATCTGGAGAATAAGACGAGTAGGTGAACCAGACTCTGGAAGAGGGATCTGGAGATCCAGGCCTGTGTACTAGAGTCCTTAGTCATTGCAGCTGCATTTCTTAGGGCGAGAGGATGAGTCTTAATGGGCAGGTTTCTCATATCCCCACTCCTGCTTCAATTGAGGACCTACACTTTTTAATCTACTTAATGTAATGGGCTTCAGTGTCAGAATTTTTTTAAAGGATCCCACTGATTTGAAAATAATACGTCTACAAATAGGGTGGGGAAGGAAAAGAAGACAGAAGAATGAGACCTATAATACTTGAAGAAAAAATGTACATTGAGCTAGATGGAGTAATCTTTTGCAGGAATTTTGAGGGGAGAGAAACAGAGTGGCAAATAGGCAGCAGTATTTCTAGTGGAGGAAATAGTATAGATGAAGACAAGATATGATTGGATATGTTCTGTGTGGAAAGTGAAAATACATTGACTTCCAGGAAAGCAGGAGTCCTGTGGTTGGTGCAGTGGGTATGTTGAAGAATTAGAATTTACTCTGAAGGGAAATACAGTGTCATCTTGGAAAATGAGGTGAGGTGAGGGTGGAAACATGATGAGTATGTATGCTTTCATAATTCTTGTGTCAGTTATTTAAAGCATGAAAGGTTTATGTTAATTTATGAGGGCATCACAATTTTCTTGGCCCTGATCCCCACCCAGAAACCCAGGATAAAGTCTCCAGTTTCCCTGTTTGCAAACATTCTGGTCATAGTGTGTCAAGGAGAAAAGAAAACATTGTCAGGGAAAAAATATTGATCAACATCATTGTCTCTTGAGCAGCAAGCAAATTATAATAATTGAGTATCCCACAGTATCTCATGAGTTTTCAGGATTCTGCAAAAGCATTTATAGCCCCTGGATGAGGGATTTTTTCAGCTTGGACTGATCTGTGGGCTACTGCCCTGTTTTTGGACCAGGTTCTCGGTCGCTTCATCATATTGTCTCCTACTGTAGCTGGCACTGCAGTACCCACTCTGTGCCCTACACACATCGTCGGTGCTGTTGTGTCCTACGAATGCCGCATTCATTGCTAGCAGAATGGTGCAGCACTGAGGGAGGACAAATATATGTCAGGTTCTCAATAAGAGAAGAGACGTTTAACAAATTAGGAGTATACAATATGGCAAATGTGATAATAGAGAATGCACATGAAATATTATTGAGTATGAGAAGAGGAGTGGTCAAAACCAGGAATCTTTGCTCTACTGAAGCACAGCTATTCTCAGCAACATGGTATATTCTGTTAGTCTGTCATGGAATCTGTTTCTAATCTGATTATTTATTAGCCTGAGAAATTGCCATGATGTTTTAAAATGTTAGAGCAAGGCAGTGAAGAATTATAACAAATCTCACATATTTAAAAAATAAATTTGGAACCATTATTACATATTTCAAAGATATATTTGGTGCCTTTACTGGCTTTTTAAAATAGTTTTCTCTTGTCTTTTATAATCTAGTCTCTTTTATGTTCTGTCAATTTTTAAAACTTTATATCAGTTCTTACCTCTTAAGAGCAGCATATCTGCTGCATTTTGTTTTTTGTACTGTTTTGAAGTATATTGGATTGTCACAGTATATTTATATGTTTAGGCCATGAGATTTTTTTATTAATCAAATCAAGTATGTTGGTCTAGGTTAGTAAAATTTCACTTAATAAACTATATGATACTAAGCAAAACACTTAAATTAATTCAAAATCAATCTTTGAGGAATTTAAAATAAATTTTCATATCACATCTGGTTAGATCATTTTTAACATAATAGTATAGGTAGACATAATAGTAAAAATAGTATAGGTACACCATAAGAGTAAAATTCCATCATTTTGGTATTTATTTGTAATGCATCATCAACAATCAAAGGTTTGCTAAGCAACATCTGTATATGCAGCAGTGTAATAACTGTTAAATGTAAACACAAAAGAATTATAACACAGTCCTTGCCTTCAAGGAGCTTCCAATCTACTTGAAGAAGAAAACGGAACATAAATAAGGAATGGCATTCCATATAGCCTATGACAAAAATTATGGGAAATTTGAGAGCTATACAGAGATCTATGACTTGTTGTAATCAGAGTAGACTTCATGGAGGAGGTGGCACTTGACATAAATTTCAAGGCCACTAGTATTTGCCTTCTTGCTGAGAAGAGGCATTCCTAGCGAGTAGAAGCAATACAAACAAAGGCATAGGTAAAAATAAGCACAGCGGTCAGCCTAAACTTTATAAAAGTTTAATGATCAAAAGCAATGCCAATCAGTTAAGTATCTTATACAGGTTTTTTTTCCCATAGAATTTTTATTTGATTCTCAAAATATATGTGGCTATCAATATTTTTATGCAGTATTTGGCTTTGGTTATCTGACATTCTAAAGTCAATTCAACAAATATTTATAATATATGCTATGTAAATTTCAGTGACCACTATGCTAAGTATATGTGGAAATGAGGAAGGATTTGTGATCTTATCCTTGAAGATTTTGTTGCCTTATTAGTGAGAATGATGCAGAAATAAAATGATTCAATGTAGTCATCAAACCAAGGCCACTCAAATATTCCCCAAGTTATAAAACTCTCTACCTATGAGTCACCAATTGTATGAAAGACTTTCCAATCCTTTGCATATGCAGGAGCTATTCCTCCACACACCAAACCCTCTCCTCATACCCACTGTAGCTCCTTCTAGCAACCAAGTTATATTGATGGTGCTCTGCCAGCTAAAGGTTATCATTGGGCACTTGCTGACCCCACATCTGTCCCTCATTGATCCTTTTGTTTCCTTTCAAAGTCAGTGAACACGTACTGTGGGGCTATATCTTAATTCCCACCTCCCTCCAACTTGATTCCTCTGCATTTACCACTCATAGTTTAGTTACTTCCACCTCAGACCAAACTCTTTCACACATTAATGCCTCCCTTTTTCGGCCTATTCTATTTCTCCTCTTTCTTCTAACTCTTACCAAGTTAGTGCAAGGAAAAAACACACTCTCTCTCATATTCCCTCTCTCTTTGAACAAAGAATCCCTGTCATCTTTGATGCCTCCCATACAAATAGTGCTGGTAACCACCTTATACTGAGAAAAGGAAAGGTACCATGTTTCAAAATGAAGAAAATAATGGTGTTGAATGAGTGACATCAGCTTCTGAAGCTCTTGAAAATATACAGAAATTTCTTTATGAATCTCCATTAAAAAATCTTTCTCTAGAATTTTGCAAATGCTTCCTCCAAAATGTCTATTAAAGGTAAAATGTTTAAAATATCAAATTCTATTTCTTATTTATTTACAAATATTACAAAAAGCATTCTCTATTTTTCTCTTTTCTTTGCAAATGTAACCTACTTGAACAATAAAATTTACTGAACATTCTGAGTTCCAAATGAAAAACTTTGACAGAAATTTTTTAATGTAATGCATTTACAAGATGAGGGTGTCTCATATAAGGTATACAGCATACCTCATTTTATTGTGCTTCACTTTATTGCTCTTCTCAGATAATGTGTTTTTTTACAAATTGAAGTTTTGTAACAACCCTACCTTGTCAGATGATGGTTAGTGTTTTTAAGCAACACAGTACTTTTAAATAAAGGTAAGTACGTTGTTTTTTTAGACATAATGCTATTCCACATTTAATAGACTACCGTATAGTGTAAACATAACTTTTATAGCATTGGGAAACCAAAAAAAATCATTTGACTTGCTTTATTGTGATATTTGCTTTATTGCGGTGGTCTGGAACTAAACCTGTAATATCTCCAAGGTATGCCTATAATTTAAAAATTAATAGAATAAGCAATACCTATTGTATGAATTGAAAGGAGAGAGATGGGGAAGTGACACAGAGAGACAGACAATTAAAAACCTGGGAAAACTTTTTGCACAGAATATAGAAACTTGAGCTGGACTCTAAATAGTAAACTGGTATGATAGGGAGAAGTTGACAGGGTGTCTCAAGCTGGGAAAAGACTGTTGGCAAATGTGTTTTTGGTTGAAATGGAGACTTCCTATGGAAGAGTAAAGGAGATATTGACAAATAAGGATCGGACCAATTTGTAGGTGTTTTTCAATTTCACATTAAGGAGTTTCATGGAATTTCTTCCGTAAGTAATGGAGAGCTATGAACGTTTTGAAGGACTGTAATGAATTTGACAGGGTGGTTTAAGAAAATTGCCCTCCCTGGTGATGTTAGAGGAATTAGAAGACTAGAAAGGAGGCCATTTATAACTGCATGCTTGTGAGATGCCAGGGACCTGGATTAATGTAGTGGGAGTGTCAAACAATGGGAGTTCTGACAAATGCTTCAAACACAATGCAGCATAGTCTTGATGTAATAAAGGAGGTGAAGGAAGACAATACATCATAAATGATAGTGAGGTTTCAGACTGGGTGACTGGGAGAATGGTAAATACACCTGATGGCAGAAAGGTGTATTTATCAATTTTCAAGAGGAAAATTGAATGGATGAGAGGAAGGAAAGTGATGATAGGTACATGGGCTCATCACTGCCAATAGAAAGTTAATGTGAGTCAAGTATGCCATTTAAAATTGTCTAGCAGCCACATTCAAAACAGTAAAAATAAACAGATGAAATTATGTTTAATAATACTTTATTTACCCCAATATATTCAAAGTATTATCATTTCAACATATAATCCATATAAAAGTATTAATGATATAGTTTGCATTCTTTTTTTCATACTAAATCTTTGAAATCTGGTTTGAGGTTAACACTTAAAGCACATCCCAATTTGACTCGCTACATTTCAAATACTTGGTAGTCCCCTTAGCTAGAGGCTACCATATTGAACACTGCATTATGTTTAGGCAGTTTAATGGAGTTAAAAAGAATATGTAGCAAATGTCTCAATTAAGCTGGTGCTAAGATTCACTATGTTTTGGAAATTATAATTCTGTTTTTCCTTTCTCCTCCTCTATTTCTTTTGTTTATTTTAGGTATTTCATATTCAAGATGTTCTTTTAGCAGAATGTCATACTTTCCCAAAAGCACCAAGAATTTTAGAAATATCCACAATATGTCATTTCATTGCTCTCTCATTTAATTCTCCATTTGACTTATAACTTTAATTAAACAAATCAGTCTGAATCTTCTTTTTCTTCCATTTTTGTCAGTCTTAAAACTCTTCTAGTGGGAAGCAGCCGCATAGCACAGGGAGATCAGCTCGGTGCTTTGTGACCACCTAGAGGGGTGAGATAGGGAGGGTGGGAGGGAGATGCAAGAGGGAGGAGATATGGTGATATATGTATATGTATAGCTGATTCATTTTGTTATAAAGCAGAAACTAACACACCATTGTAAATTATACTCCAATAAATTGGACATATAAACTCCAATTATGCTCCAATAAAGATGTTAAAAAAAATACAGTAGTGTACAGACATTTTTCCAAATAAGACATACAGATGGCCAACAAGTACATGAAAAGGTATTCAACATCACTAATTATCAGGGAAATGCAAATCAAAACCACAAGGAGATATCACCTCACACCTGTTAGAATGGCTGTCATCAAGAAGACATGATAACAAGTGGTGGCAAGAATGTGGAGAAAAGGAACACTTATGTACTATTAATGGGAATATAAATTATGGAAAATAGTATGGAGGTTCCTTAAGAAATTAAAAATAGAACTACCTTATGATCCAGCAATCCCACTTCCGGGTATATATCCAAAGAAATGAAAACAGAATCTTGAAGAGATAGCTGCACTCCCATATTTATTGCAGCATTATTCACAATAGCCAAGTTATGGAAAAAACCTAAGTGACAGCTGATGGGTGAATGGATAAAACACATATGGTATACACAGACAATGGAATATTATTCAACCATGAGAAAGAAGGAAATCCTGCCATTTGCAACAACATGGGTGGACTTTAAGGGCATTATGCTAAGTGAAATAAGTCAAAGTAAGAGAAAATAATATAGGATATCACTTATTTGTATAATCTTAAAGAGTGAAACTCAGAAACGGAGAGTAGAATGGTGGTTACCAGGGGTGGGGGTGTGGAAAAAATAGGGAGACATTGGTCAGAGGGCACAAACTTCCACTTACAAGACAAATAAGTTCTAGCAATCTAATGTACAGCATAGTGATTATAGTTAATAATACTGTATTCTTAACTTGAAAGATGCTAAGACAGTAGATCTTATATATTCCCACCACAAAAAAAAATGGTAATTATGTGAGATGATGAAGGCATTGGCTAAAGCTATGGTAGTGATCATTTTGCAATATATGTTTATCAAATCAACATGTTGTATACCTTAAAGGTACACAATGTTATATGTCAATTACATCTCAATAAAACTGGAAAAATAAAAATAACTCTTGATTATGAAATAATTTAGCAATATGTCCTCAAAACTCTTAGATAAATGACATTTAGTCCTTTGGAAATGAAACTACATTTTTAATATTTCTCTGTCTGCATATGTGTGTATTTCTCCAGTGTTTAATATCTGATGTAAACTTGCTGGAGTTCTGGTCTTCACTATATGCTAAAGAATGCAGTACAAAAGGGAGCCTACTTCTATAGAAAACATGCCAAGGACATTGTATTCCATCTTTACAATGAAATGCAGATTTTCCATTAAAGGCGAATCCATCATTTCAAAAGGTTGAATAGGATGATGCATTAAAAAAATCCAGCTGCTTAAATTTAGGGCATTGAAAAACAACCAGTAAAAAAAATGTTCCCTGCGTCTCAAACATTTTCATTTGATTATGTATTGGGTAGCTTTTCATTCAGTCTGTGATCTTGCCTCTTAGAATGCTATCTTAAAATAGTCTGACAAGTCTTTCAAACAAGTTAGACCCAACTATAATGCTTCATTTATGTAAATTATGTATTTTGCTATTTAGAATATCCTTGTGTTTGCTAATATACTGTTAATTTTTGTACAAGAAACACTGGAATCTTCTTACAGTGCTTTGCTTTTTCATGTTTATTCTTGGGCTTCTCTCACTGCCATTCAGTTTCTTTTATGTTTTTGTTTTGTTTTGTTTTGCTATCTTCTTTGAAGACCTTGTCTGCCAGGACAGCCATTTTGTTCTCCAACCAGCTTCCTTCAACTTCTTGAGTCATCTATTTCTCTATGCCTCACTATTCTAAAGTGCTCTGCCCAACTTTCCCTGATTAATTTAGGAGTGAGAAGTGGCAAAGCCAGTGGTAGTTCTTGCAATAACACTCTCTGATGTCTGTAGAGAGTGTGGTCCCCACAAGCAGGCTAGGGAGCATGGAAGAGTTCTGCCCCACACTACTGAGCCTAGACCAATTCTCAAGCAAGAGCTGGAGGAGCTTCAGGAACAAAAAGGCTTATGTCAAGCATATCTGTATGGTACATGTATTTCCCACAGGCATTAATAGCTGTTTATTAAAAGTCATGGCTAGATCTCCATGCTCTCCTCCTCTGGAGTCTGGGCCTGGTTTTTCTCAGGACTGTCACCCGAGATATACAGAGGACTACTGTTTAACAAGGACTGTGCAAAAGTGCCCCAGGTAATAGATATCGACTAGGTTTCTTAAACTGAGTATTCGGCTCTCTACTATTATACTGGTTGTTAGGCATTTATGCATATGATAATATTGTCCCTGGGCCAGTCCTTAAAAGTAAATGTTTCTAATAATTCTTTGGCATCCAATATGTTTTGTTTTACCAAGATTAGTTTGGTCCCATTTGCAGACCTCCCCTCTCAAATGTGCATTTTCTTCCTAAAGTGTTGTTAATTTTAAGAGAATTTGTTCTAGTTAATATTAGTTCACTTCTAATGGGTTCTTTTTTTCTCAAAGAGTTTGACAATTTAATGGAATCATTTCTTTCTGGACCCACATTTTATTCTAGACTCAAAGGAAGGAAGTATTTTCTGTGCTTTATCATAGTTTATAGGTGGTATTTCATACTAGGGTCCTTGTGCTTCCAGGCTCTTGCCAGCTCTGGCTATCAAAACTGCTTAGGCTGCAAATAAAATATGAAATGAAATCCATCTGGCATTTCTCATTGAATTAGGACCAGAACATTTTTGTTAAATATTAACAGATGGCTAAATTTTTAATATCAAACTAACATTTTAAAACATCTAAGGGGACCCACATGAGGAAGAAAGGATAGAGGACCATGTGTTTTCTCCATCCCTGAGCCCTTCCTTCCTCTGCACTTTCCCTCCCCTCATTCTTCTGACCCACGTGTTGAGAACCATTGGAGTCTCCTATCTCAGATAATTTTTGTTCCTTGGTAGCTGGTATCAAAGTAATGTGTGATGCTATCAAAATATTCTAATTAAATGTTGACCAACTCAGATGATGTGTTGCTATGGGCATGCTTCAAGATCTTTTATTAAAGCCAATTCTCTCTCTCTTTCTCTCTCTCTCTCTCTCTCTCTCTCTAGGAAAAAGAAAAGAAGTATATGCTTCCCTTGGACAACCTGAAAGTTCGGGATGTGGAAAAAAGCTTTATGTCTAGCAAGCACATCTTTGCACTCTTTAATACCGAACAAAGGTAAGGAAATGAAGCAACTTTTGTCGTCACATTGTCTTTCCTTGAATTTCTACATGATCCAGAGACCATATTTGCAAGATTTCTTTTGCTCCCACCTTGAAATTTGTCAAGTCTTCAGTTTTCCTTTTGTTTATTTTGTATTTTTAGCTTTTACCATAGGTTGTGGATTCAAAAGATTTAAACTTAGAATAAGGAGGATCTTCAAGTATTAATTAATTTTTTTCCAGCAGGCACCCATGTCATGCTGCTTCCATTCTTAAATTACATTTTGTTACTTTAAAGTCTTCCTTGTCCTGAATTTATTGTTTACATACTTATAAATAAATTACTCAGCTATAATTTTTAATGGTCTCTGTCTAGCATGGATGAATATCACTTAAGACCTTCTCCTATGTATTATGACTCAATTCTTGCATTGGTGAATAGAATTATTCAGTTAATGTGAATATAAATATATTGTTCTTTACAGTTTTTCAAAGCACTCTCTACCTTCATTGCCTGGTTTTTGTAACAATTGTCTGTGAGGTAAAAGATAGAGTACTGTGGTTACCATTTCCTAAATTAGAAATGTAGCTCAGAGACTTTCTTAAGATCACAAAATTAGCCCTGAATTTTGGGCTGACTCTCATGGAGTGCCATGGTTGTTCACTGAAACTAAGCAGTAAAGTTAAGTAAACAAATGGGGAGGCGACAGAGAATTGGATAGAGAGATGTAAAAAGGCTACAACTAGGCAAAAATAATAAAGGAGATCTTTTCCAAATGGAATTGTTATAGGAACAAGCTAATTAATTTCTATGAGTCAGTTATTAGGAGACTGAGTCTCTAGGTGGCAGGATCTAATTTTAACCCATATCTCAAAGCCTTTTATCTTTATTTAGCAATGAATGAAGTTCCTTGATTAGGTTCAATGACTGGTCCAGGGTCAATCACACAGTAAATCAAAAAAAAAAAAAAAAAAGCCGTTCTTCCTACATTCCCAGTCAGTTGCTCAGAGTGACTCATTATACAAAAATACTTAGAAAAACCACAAGAGTGAGCATTTAAAGAATCAAGGGAAAAGAAAATTAAATACAACTCCCTACCAGATACTGTGATGGGGTTTTATTAAAGACTTAGTATTGTTTTTGAGAGCAGCTTGTAAAAAGACACTGAAAATGATAAAGAAGAAAAAGGTTTCCTGGAGAGAGCAGTAGAGTGTCTTCCACTAGGGCAAAGCTCAGTACTGTTTACATACCTTCCTCAGAGCAGTGGGGAGATGGGAGGTCCTAAAGGAATCTTCAGGGGTATGCTCAGCCTTCTTGTCTGGATGCAGAGCGGGGAGTATGATTACCACACAGGAGGTCAAACTAAATTTGAATCCTTGATCAACCTAGAAAGTTCAGGTTATAAAAGGGCTGAGTACAAAGTAAAAAAATCAGACAACGGTAAAGCATCTATTTAGACAAATACAACTATGGATTTTAAAGACAGCAAAAAACACAAATATAAGAAAACTCTGGGATTCTAAAAATCTAGGTATTCTGGAATTCTAGACTTGTCAGAAGGTATTGAACTCTTCAACCACTTCTCAAGACCTCTGTGTGTGCAAGAATGTCCCATCTACAGGCACATTTGCCATTTGTCTTTTCCTCTGAAATCTTGATTATTTTCAATTATTTTTGTACTGGCTAGGCCCTCCAGTACAATGTTAAAGCACAATTGGGCATCTTTGTTTTGTTTCTGATTTTAAGGAAAATTATTTCACAACTTTATGGACTTTAAGCACTTTCTTAAGGTACCTGGTATCAGGTAAAGAAGATTCCCTGGGTTCCGAGTTGCTAAGGTTTCTGTTTTAATCATGGATGGGTGTTTAACTCTTTTAAGTGCTTTTTTTGCCTCTGTGATTTTCTTCTTTAATCCGTTCATGTGGTGAAATATATTAATAGACCTTCTTATTGTAAACCATCCTTGATCTCCTGGGATTAAACCTAAATTAAATTATGATGTTTTATTATCTATTATGTGTTCCTGGCTTAAGTTTGCCAGCATTTTATTTAGACTTTTGCATCTATGTTCAAAAGTGAAATTGGCCCATAAATGTTCTTTTCTGTACTTTCCCTGCCTGGTTTTCATATCAAGGTTCTGTTAGCTTCATAATTGAAGTGGAAATAAGTTCTTATTTTTCTTTGGAACACTTTGTGTAAGGTAGGGATTAACTGTTAACTGATTGGTAGATCTCACCTGTAAAATCATCCAGCCCTGTGGACAGTTTTGATAAGTAGACTTTTGACTAGTGATTTAATAATTATAGATTTGTTCAGGTTTTCTGTTTTTCTCCATGAGTCAGTTTAGACAAATTATATACTTTTTTAGGAAATGTCATTCTGTTCATTTTAACATATATTAGCATCAAGTATTTCTTAACATTCTATTTTTACAAATCTCTGCTGTATGTGAAATATGACCCCTTTTTATTTCTGATATTAAGCCTTACTTTTTTTTAACTTGATCACTCTTTCCAGAGTTGTATCTATTTCCAGAGAACCAGATTTTGATTTTGATCCTCAATTGTATATATTTTGTCTATTTCAAGAATTTCTGCTCCCTTCTTCATTTCCTAACTTGTATTTTGTGTTTACTTTGTAGCTCTTTTTTTCTAACTTCTTAATTTAGATGTGTTGCTCATCAATTTTTATCCTATTTTTTCCTATATATGCATATAAATGTATAGATTTCCCTCTACATATTTTTTTGCTGCTCACCACAAACTTTGTAATATAATACTTTGTTATCATTAAGTTCTGTTTGCTCCGATCTTCTGTTTCCATAATCTTCATTATGATTTTTTTCTTTGAGTTGTTTAGGACTGTGTTTTATATTTTATAGTGCATGGAATTTTATTGTTTTGCTGTTGGTTTCTAACTTAATTGTATTGTAGTCAGAGAATATGGTCTACCACATGGTGAAATTTCATAAATATTTCATGTATGCTTGAGAAGAATGTATTGATTTAGGAGTATAGGGTTCCATGAGAGTTCTTTGGATTATACTTGTTAATTATATTATCCAATCTCTATAGTTACTATCTTTTTAAATCTTTACTAATGAAAAAACTTAACAAGTATATATTAGGCAGCTGTTACATGCCAGGCACTGGCATATACTTAAAATACATCTTGAATAAAACAGAGAAAGATGATACATTTTAAGATTATATTCTAGAGAGGAGTGTTGGCAAGGAGACAGATAAAAGCCATAATGAATCTTACTTTATAATAGAGTGGTTTTAAAAAAATCACACTTCATGATTGTGAGCTTGATTATTCTAGGAAGTCTGTCAGTTTTTGCTTTATGTATTTTGAGGCCAGTCTAAGAATCTAGTAGATTCTTAGAAGTTTAGAATTGTTGTTTCTTCCTGGTGACCTTTTAAAAAAAAATCATTTTGTGGAAACTCTCTTTATTTCTAACATTGTTCTTTGCCTTAAAATTTATTTTGTCTCATCTTAATATAGCTACACTACCTTTCTTTTGGTTAATATTTACCTGGTTTATCTTTTTTACTTCCTTTTGCCATCAACCTTCCTGTATTTTTATTAAGTGTTTCTCTTATAATAACATGTAGGCAGATTTGTTTCTTTGCTTTTAATCTAATGTGAGATATCTTTCTTTTAACTAGTAAGTTTAGCCCATTTATATTTTTTATTATTATTACTGATTTATTGAATTAATTTGAACATCCTATTTTAGTCTTTCTCTTTACCCTGCCTTTTCTTTTTTTATTATGCAATGTCCATTCAGTGTTCACACTTCCAATTATCTCACAAAAATCATTATTTTTCTAACTATTTAATTTTTTACTTTTTTATTAGAGTATAATTGCTTTACAGTGTTGTGTTATTTCTGCTGTACAATGAAGTGAATCAGCTATATGTATACCTATATCCCCTCCCTCTTGGACCTCCCTCCCACCACCCCCATCCTACCCATCTAGGTCGTCACAGAGCACCTAGCTGGGCTCCCTGTGCTATACAGCAGGTTCCCACTAGCTATCTGTTTTACACATGGTAGTGTATTTATGTCAAACCTAATCTCCCAATTTGTCCCACCCTACCCTTCCCCCACTGTGTCCACATGTCCGTTCTCTATGTCTACGTCTTTACTCCTGCCCTACAAATAGGTTCATCTGTACCATTTTTCTAGATTCCACGTATATGTGTTAATATACGATATTTGTTTGTCTCTTTCTGGTTTATTTCACTCTGTATGACAGACTCTAGGTCTATCCACATCTCTACAAATGACCCAATTGCGTTCCTTTTTATGGCTGAGTACTATTCCATTGTATATATGTACCACATCTTCTTTATCCATTCATCTATCATTGGACATTTAGGTTGTTTCCATGTCCTGGCTACTGTAAATAGTGCTGCAATGTACATTGGGGTACATGTGTCCTTTTGAATTATGGTTTTCTCAGGGTATATGCCCAGTAGTGGGATTGCTGGGTCATATGGTAATTCTATTTTAAGTTTTTTAAGGAAACTCCATACTCCATAGTGGCTGTATCAATTTACATTCCCACCAACAGTGCAAGAGGGTGCCCTTTTCTCCACACCCTCACCAGCATTTATTGTTTGTAGACGTTTTGATGATGGCCATTCTGACCAGTATGAGGTGATACCTCATTGTAGTTTTGATTTGCATTTCTCTAATAATCAGTGAAGTTGAGAATCTTCCATGTGCCTCTTGGCCAGTTGTACGTCTTCGTTGGTGAAATGTCTGTTTAGGTCTTCTCCCCATTTTTTAATTGGGTTGATTTTTTTTTGATATTGAGTTGCGTGAGCTGCTTGTATATTTTGGAGATTAATCCTTTGTCCATTGTTTCATTTGCAAATATTTTCTCCCCGTCTGAAGGTTGTCTTTTCGTCTTGTTTAAGGTTTCCTTTGCTGTGCAAAAGCTTTTAAGTTTCATTAGGTCCCATTTGTTTATTTTTGGTTTTATTTTCATTTCTCTAGGAGGTGGGTAATAAAAGACCTTGCTGTGGTTCATTGTCAAACAGTGTTTTCCTATGTTTTCTTCTAAGAGTTTTATAGTGTCTGATCTTACATTCAGGTCTTTAATCCATTTTGAGTTTGTGTTTGTGTATAGTGTTAGGAAGTGTTCTAATTTCATTCTTTTGCATGTAGCTGTCCAGTTTTCCCAGCACCACTTATTGAAGAGGGTGTCTTTGCTCCATTGTAGGTACTTGCCTTCTTTGTCATAAATTAGGTGACCATATGTGTGTGGGTTTATCTCTGGGCTTTCTATCCTGTTCCATTGATCTATCTTTCTGTTTTTGTGCCAGTACCATACTGTCTTGATTACTGTAGTTTTATAGTATAGTCTGAAGTCAGGGAGCCTGATTCCTCCAGCTCTGTTTTTCTTTCTCAGGATTGCTTTGGCTCTTCGGGGTCTTTTGTGTTTCCATACAAATTGTGACATTTTCTGTTCTAGTTCTGTGAAAAATGCCACTGGTCGGTTGATAGGGATTGCACTGAATCTGTAGATTGCTTTAGGTAGTATAGTCATTTTCACAATCTTGATTCTTCTAATCCAAGAACATGGTATATCTCTCCATCTGTTTGTATCATCTTTAATTTCTTTCATCAGTGTCTTATAGTTTTCTGCATACAGGTCTTTTGTCTCCTTGGGTAGGTTTATTCCTAGGTATTTTATTCTTTTTGTTGCAATGGTAAATGTGTTTGTTTCATTAATTTCTCTTTCTGATATTTCATTGTTATTTTATAGGAATGCAAGGATTTCTGTGCATTAATTTTGTATCCTGCAACCTTACCAAATTCATTGATTAGTTCTAGGAGTTTTCTGGTGGCATTTTAGGATTTTCTATGTATAGTATCATGTCATCTGCAAACAGTGACAGTCTTACTTTTCCAATTTGTATTCCTTTTATTTCTTTTTCTTCTCTGACTGCCGTGGCTAGGACTTCCAAAACTATGTTGAATAAGAGTGGCGAGAGTGGACATCCTTGTCTTGTTCCTGATTTTAGTGGAAATGCTTTCAGTTTTTCACCATTGTGAATGATGTTGGCTGTGGGTTTGTTATATATGGCCTTTATTATGTTGAGGTAGGTTCCCTCTATGTCCATTTTCTGGCAGGTTCCCTCTGCCCATAAATGGGTGTTGAATTTTGTCAAAAGCTTTTTCTGCATCTATTGAGATGATCATACGGTTTTTATTCTTCAATTTGTTAATATGGTGTATCACATTGATTGATTTGCATATATTGAAGAATCTTTGCATTCCTGTGATAAATCCCACTTGATCATGGTGTATAATCCTTTTAATATGTTTTTGGATTCTGTTTGCTGGTATTTTGGTGAGGATTTTTGCATCTATGTTCATCAGTGATACTGATGTGTAATTTTCTTTTTTTGTGATATCTTTGGTTTTGGTACCATGGTGATGGTGGCCTCAAGGAATGAATTTGGGAGTGTTTCTCCCTCTGCAATTTTTTGGAAGAGTTTGAGAAGGATATGTGTTAGCCATTCTCCTAAATGTTTGATATAATTCACCTGTGAAGCCATCTGGTCCTGGACTTTTGTTTGTTGGAATACTTTTCATTACAGTTTCAATTTCATTACTTGTGTTAGGTCTGTTTATATTTTCTAATTCTTCATGGTTCAGTCTTGGAAAATTGTACTTTTCAAAGAATTTGTCCATTTTATTGGCAAATAGTTGTTTGTAGTAGTCTCTTCTAATCCTTTGTATTTCTGCAGTGTCAGTTGTGATTTATCCTTTTTCATTTCAAAATTTATTGATTTGTGTCCTCTCCCTTTTTTTCTTGATGAGTCTGGCTAAAGGTTTATCAATTTTGTTTATCTTCTCAAAGAACCAACTTTTTGAGCAACTTCATTGCTGTGCTCAGTTTTATTGATCTTTACTATTGTTTTCTTCATTTCTATTTCATTTATTTCTGCTCTGATCTTCTTTCTCTAGTTGCTTTAGGTGTAAGCTTAGATTGTTTGAGATTTTTCTTGTTTCTTGAGGTGAGATTGAATTGCTATAAACTTCCCTCTTAGAACTGCTTTTGCTGTGTCCCATAGGTTTTGGGTCATCGTTTTTTCATTGTCATTTCTTTCTATGTGTTTTTTTATTTCTTCTTTGATTTCTTCAGTGATCTCTTGGTTATTTAGTAGTGTACTGTTTAGCTTCCATGTATTCTTGTTTTTAACAGTATTTTTCCTGTAATTTATTTCTAATCTCGTTGTGGTCAGAAAATATGATTGATACGATTTCAATTTTCTTAAATTTTCTGAGGCTTGATTTGTGACCCAAGATGTGATCTATCCTGGAGAATGCTCCATGTGCACTTGAGAAGATAGTGTATTCTGCCACTTTCAGGTGGAATGTCCTATAAGTATCATTTAACTCTATCTGGTCTGTTGTGTCATTTATTTTATTTTTTTTTTCTTTTTCTTTTTTTTTAATTTTTATTGGAATATAGTTGATTTACAATGTTTTGTTAATTTCAGGTATACACCAAAGTGAATCAGTTATACATATACATACATGCACTCTTTTTTAGATTCTTTTCCCATATAGGCCATTACAGAGTATTGAGTAGAGTTCCCTGTGCTATATAGCAGGTTCTTATTAGTTATCTATTTTATATATAGCAGTGTGTATATGTCCATCCCAATCTCTCAGTTAATTCCTCCCCACCAGCCCCTTTGTAACCATAAGTTTGTTTTTGATATCTGTAAATCTGTTCCTGTTTTGTAGATAAGTTCATTTGTATTGTTTTGTTTTTTATAAATTTATTTGTTTATTTTTGGCTGCATCAGGTCTTCCCTGCTGTGCGCAGGTCTTCTCTAGTTGCAGCAAGCAGGGGTTACTCTTTGTTGAGGTGCCCAGGCTTCTCGTTGTGGTGGCTTCTCTTGTTGTGGAGCACGGACTCTAAGCACATGGGCTTCAGTAGTTGTGGCACACAGGCTTCATTGCTCTGCAGCATGTGGGATCTTCCTGGTCCAAGGCTGGAACCCGTGTCCCCTGCATTGGCAGGCGGATTCTTAACCACTGCACCACCACGGAAGCCCTTGTACTGTTTTTTAAAATTAGATTCCACGTATGAATGATATCATATAATGTTTATCTTTCTGTGTCTGACTTACTTCACTCAGTATGACAATCTCTAGGTCCATCCATATTGCTGCAAATGACATTATTTTTCTTTTTTATGGCTGTGTAATATCCCATTGTGTATATGTACCACATCTTCTTTATCCATTCCTCTGTCTATGGACATTTAGGTTGCTTTCATGTTGCTGGCTGTTGTAAATAGTGCTGCAATGAACATTAGGGTGCATGTATCTTTTCAGATTATGGTTTTCTCTGGGTATATGCCCAGTCGCCGGATTTCTGGGTCATATGGTAGTTCTGTTTTTAGCTTTTTAAGGAACCTCCATGCTGTTCTCCATAGTGGCTATACCAATTTACATTCCCCCCACTGCTGTGTCATTTAAAGCTTGTGTTTCCATACTTATTTTCTGTTAGGATGATCTGTCCATTGGTGAAAGTGGGGTGTGGGGTGTTAAAGTCCCCTACTATTATTGTGTTACTGTTGATTTCCCCTTTTATGGTTGTTACCATTTGCCTTATATATTGAGGTGCTCCTATGTTGGGTGCATACATATTTGTAATTGTATCTTCTTCTTGGATTGATCCCTTGATCATTATGTAATGTTCTCTCTTGTCTCTTTTAACAGTCTTTATTTTAAAGTCTATTTTATCTGATATGAGTATTGCTACTCCAGCTTTCTTTTGATTTCCATTTGCATGGAATATCTTTTTCCATCCCTTCACTTTCAGTCTTTATGTGTCCCTATGTCTGAAGTGGGTCTCTTGTAGACAGCATGTATATGGGTTCTATTTTTGTATGCATTCAGCCAGTCTGTGTCTTTTGGTTGGAGCCTTTAATCCATTTACATTTAAGGTTATTATCAGTATGTATGTTTGTATTACCATTTTCTTAATTGTTTTGTGTTTGTTTTTGTGGGTCTTTTTCTTCTCTTGTGTTTCCTGCCTGGAGAAGTTCCTTTAACGTTTGTTGTAAAACTGGTTGGTGGTGCTGAATTCTCTTAGCTTTTGCTTGTTTGTAAAGCTTTTGATTTCTCTGTCGAATCTGAATGAGATCCTTCCTGGCTAGAGTAATCTTGGTTGTAGGTTTTTCTCTTTCATCACTTTAAGTATATCCTGCCACTCCTTTCTGTCCTGCAGAGTTTCTGCTGAAAAATCAGCAGATAACCTTATGGGGATTCCTTTTTATGTTATTTTTTGCTTTTCCCTTGCAGCTTTTAATATTTTTTCTTTGAATTTAATTTTTGTTAGTTTGATTAATATGTGTCTTGGTGTGTTTCTTCTAGGGTATATCCTGTATGGGATTCTCTGCACTTCCTGGACTTGATTGACTCTTTCCTTTCCCATGTTAGGGACGTTTTCCACTATAATCTCTTCGAATATTTTCTCAGACCCTTTGTTTTTGTCTTCTTCTTCTGGGACACCTATAATTCGAATGTTGGTGTGTTTAATGTTGTGCCAGAGGACTCTGAGATTGTCTTCAATTCTTTTCATTCTTTTTTCCTTATTCTGCTCCTCAGCTTTTACTTCTACCATTTTGTCTGCCAGCTCACTTATTCGTTCTTCTGCCTCAGTCATTCTGTTATTGATTCCTTCTAGTGTATTTTTCATTTCAGTTATTGTGTTGTTCATCTCTGTTTGTTTGTTCTTTAGTTATTCTAGATCTTTGTTGAACATTTCTTGTATTTTCTCGATCCATGCCTCCATTCTATTTCCAAGATTCTGGATCATCTGCACTATCATGACTCTGAATTCTTTTCCAGGTAGGTTGCCTATTTCCTCTTCATTTATTTGTTCTTGTAGGTTTTTACCTTGCTTCTTCATCTGTGACATACTTTTTTGTCATCTCATTTTTTTTTTTTTTTGATGGGTGGGATTGTGTTCCCGTCTTACTGGTTGTTTAGCTTGAGGCTTCCGGCACTGGAGTTTGTAGGCTGTTGGGTAGAGCTGGTCTTGGAGCTGAGATGAGGACCTCCAGGAGACCTCACTCTGATGAATATTCCCTGGGGTCTGAGGTTCTCTTTTAGTCTAGTGGTTCGGACTCAGAGCTCCTACCACAGGAGCTCAGGCCTGACCCCCAGCTCATGAACCAAGATCCCACAAGCCGTGCAGGGTGGCAAAAAAAGAAAATAGAAAAACAAAAAAACAATGCAGAACAATAACAAAGTGTAAAAAATAAAATAATATTAGAAAACTAAAAGATATGTTAGAAAGAATTAAAATATATATATATGTATATATATAAATGAAACAACAACTGGAAGGTAAAATAGAACTACAATAGCAAAAAAGAGGAGAAAAAAAGAAAAGGCCAGAAAATGCCTTGGCTGTGGGGGGCGAGGCTTAGGCAGGGGCGGGGTTTAGGCGATGGGCAGGGCCTATGCTTAGGACCCAGAGGCCCGGAAAAGTCCCTGGCACGGCGGGAGGGGGCACTTAGGCTCAGTGCAGCAGGAGGAGCGCAGGAGTGCCTCTGGCCTTGGAGGCCAGAGGACCAGGTCCAGGACCTCAGCAAGTTCTCTGGGTCTGAGTGGGCGGTGGAAACGCTAGGCACGTTCCTCCTGATCCTCCATTCCTGGAGGGTTCCTCCCCCTTGGCCTCTCTTCTTCCCCCTCTCCCTCCCTCCTATGCCCCTAGGACCCATGCGGCCAGAGGAGGATCCAGAGAGCAGGGGACCAGACCCGGAAGCCCAAAAGGCTTCCCTGGGCCCGATTGGGTGGGACAAACACCCTTTGCACCTCCCCTGATCCTCTGATCTCAGAGGGCCCCTCCCATCTGCCTCTCCTCTTCTCTCCCCCTACCTCCCTCCTATGCCCGTAGGACCCACATGACCAGGAGGGTCCTTAGAGGGCGGAGAACCAGGCCCTGGAGCCCAGCAGGCTTCCTGGGGCCTGATATGGTGGGAGAAACACCCTCTGCACCTCCCCTGATCCTCAGAGCCCCCAAGGGTCCTTCCAGGCATGGGAACCCCTCCCCTCTCCCAGCCACCCCTCAGGGGCACTGGTCCTGTCTGGCCTCCACTTCTACCCCCTCACTTCCCCGCACATCCTACTCGGTCGCTCAGAGGTTCCTCCCATCTCCTTGAGCATCAAGGTTCCCCACCAGTGTCCAAAAGGTGCGCTAGTTGTGGGGAGACGCAAGCTCCACATCCTCCCATGCCATCTTCTACCCTGCCTTTTGTATACTTGTTTTACCCCCTTCTTTCCAGACTCATTTTTCTTCATTTCAGGTTAACTTATTTTTTTCCTTGGCTTGGAATTTACAATATACACCTTATTTTTATTCTTTTAGGCATCCCTTTAATATTTTTGACTTAAAGCTTGAAGTTAGTCATTCTACTCTTTTTTCATAATGACTTCAAAACACTTTAGCTCCACTAATTCTCTCCTGATTTCCATGTTATTTTTACCCAGTATTTGAGTTCCACCTTACTTTTTACCACCTTACCCAATATTATAATTGATCCACAAACTCAATCCTTGTTTAGATTTATTGACGTGATCTCCAATTTCTTTGTTTACTTTTCTTCTTGCATCCCAGTGTTTAATTTTGTTTTTTTCTCTGTCACACTAAAGTATACCCTTTAGAAATCCCTTCAGTGGGTGCTACTTGATTGTAACTCAGTTTGGTGTTGTTTTTATTTTGCCCTCAATTTTGAATAATACTTTAGTTGGATATTAAATTACAGATTGATAGTTCTTTCACCCGATAAATTTGAAGTCATTATTTCCTTATCTTCTAACTTCAGCTCTGCTTTTGAGAAGTCAACTGCCAGTCTAATTATTGCTCCTTTCATAAGTTAATCTGTATTTTCTCACTGGTTGATTTTAAGATCACTTTTCTCATTGATATATTGAAATTTTGATACAACGTGTTTATGTGTGTGTGTTGCTTTATATTTGCTTCTTGGGATTCATTGTGTTTAGTAAACCTTATGATTCATGACTTTCATAAAATCTGAAAATCTGTATATCATCTCTTTGACAGTTTTTTTAATTTGAAGTATAGTTGATTTACAATATTGTGTTAGTTTCCAATATATAGCAAAGTGATTCAAATATATAGGTGTATACACACACATACACTTTTTTTTTTTCTATTCTTTTCCATTATAGTTTGTTGCAAGATATTGAATATAGTTCCCTATGCTATACAGTAAATCCTTGTTGTTTATCTATTTTATTTATGGTACTGTGTGTCTGTTAACCCCATACTCCTGATTTATCCCTCCCCGAATTCTGCTTTGGTAACCATAAGTTTGTTTTCTATGTCTGTGTGTCTGTTTCTGTTTTGTAAATAAGTTCATTTGTACTATTTTTTACAATCCATATATAAATGATGTCATACAATATTTGTTATTCTCTGTCTGACTTGCTTCACTTAGTATGGTAATCTCTATGTCCATCCATATTGTTGCAAATGGCATTATTTCATTCTTTTTTTATGACTGAGTAACATTTCATTGTGTGTGTGTGTGTATGTATATATATATATATATATATATACACCACATCTTCTTTATCCATTCATCTGTTGATGGACATTTAGATTGTCTCCAAGTCTTGGCTGTTGTAAATAGTGCTGCAATGAACATTGAGGTGCATCTATCTTTTCAGATTCTCATCTTTTCTGGGTATATGCTCAGGAATGGGATTGCTGTATCATATGGTAAATATTTTTAGTTTTTTAAGGAACCTCTCTACTGTTTTCCATAGTGGCTGCACCAATTTACATTCCCACCAACAGTGTAGGTGGATTCCCTTTCTGCACACCCTCTCCAACATTTATTATTTGTAGACTTTTTGATGATGGCTATTCTGACCAGTGTGAGGTGATACCTCATTAAAGTTTTGATTTACATTTCTCTAATAATTAGTGACGTTGAGTGTGTTTTCATGTGCCTGTTGACCTTGTGTATGTCTTCTTTGGAGAAATGTCTATTTAGGTCTTCTGCCCATTTTTTGATTAGGTTGTTTGTTCTTTTGATATGGAGTCGTATGAGCTGTTTGTACATTTTGGAAATTAAGCCTTTGTTGGTAACATCTTTTGCAAATATTATTCCCGTTCTGTAGGCTATTTTTTCATTTTGTTTATGGTTTCCTTTACTGTGCAAAAGCTTAGAAGTTTGATTGGGTCCCATTTGTTTATTTTTGCTTTTATTTCTTTTGCCTTCGAGACTGACCTAAGAAAACATTGCTACAATTTATGTCAGAGAACATTTTGCCTATGTTGTCTTCTAGGAATTTTATGGTGTCCTGACTTATATTTAAGTCTTTAAGCCATTTTGAGTTTATTTTTGTGTATGGTGTGAGAGAGTGTTCTAACTTCATTCGTTTACATGTGACTGTCCAGCTTTCCCAAAACCACTTGCTAAAGAGGCTGTCATTTCTCCATTGTATATTCTTGCTTCCTTTGTCGAAGATTAATTGAACATATGTGTGTGGGTTTACTTCTGGGCTTTGTATTCTGTTCCATTGATCTATATGTCTGCTTTTGTACCAATGTCATGATGTTTTGATTACTGTAGCTTTGTAGTATTGTCTGAAGCCTGGAAGGGTTATGCCTCCAACTTTGTTCTTTTTCCTCAGGATTGCTTTGCAATTATGGGTCTTTTGTGGTTCCATATAAATTTTAGGAGTCTTTGTTTTAGATCTGTGAAAAGTGTCATGGGGAAATCAATGGGGTTGCATTAAATCTGTAGCTTGCTTTGGGTAGTATGGCCATTTTAACAATATTAATTCTTCCAATCCAAGAGCATGGGATATCTTTCCATTTTCTCAAATCATCTTCAATTTCCTTTATCAATGTTTTGTACTTCTCAGCATATAACTCTTTCACCTCCTTGGTTAGATTTGTTTCTAGATATTTTTCTGATGTGATTTTAAAGAAGATTTTTTTTTTTTACTTCCTCTTTCTGATATTTCATTGTTACTGTACAGAAATGCAACAGAACTGTGTGTATTAATCTGTATTTGGTTACCTTGCTGAATTTATTTATCAGTTCTGATAGTTTTATTGTGGAGTCTTTAGGGTTTTTAGTATTTATTATCATGTCATCTGCATATAATGACAATTTTATGTCTTCCTTTCTGATTTGGATATGTTTTATTTCTTTATCTTGTCTAATTTCTGTGGCTAGGACCTGCAATACTATGTTGAATAGAAGTGGTGAGAGTGAACATCTTCTCTTGTTCCAGATTTTAGCTGAAAAGGAAGGCTTTCAGCTTTTCACTGTTGAGCTATATGTTGGCTGTGGGTATATCATAAATGGCTTTTGTTATGTTGAGATATGTTCCTTCTACACTTTGGTGGGAGTTTTTATCATGAATGGATGTTGAATTTTATCAAATGCTTTTTCTTCATCTATTGAGATGACCATGTGGTGTTTCTCTTTTCTTTTGTTAATGTTGTGTATTGTATTGATTGGTTTGGGTATGTTGAACCATCCTTGTGACTCTGAGATGAATCCACCTTGATTATGGTGTATCATCGTTTTTATGTGTTGTTGGATTCAGTTTGCTAAGATTTTATTGAGAATGGTTGCATTTATATTCATCAAAGATACTGGCCTGTAATTTTCTTTTTTGGTAGTGTCTTTGCCTGGTTTTGGTATCAGGGTAGTTGTGGCTTCATAGAATGACTTTGTGAGTGTTTCCTCTTCTTCAGTCTTTTAGAAGAGTTTGAGAAGGATTGGTGTAAGTTCTTTGTATGTTTGGTAGAATTCCCCAGTGAAGCCATCCTGGACTTTTGTTTCCAGGGAGTTTTTTAAATTAAAAGTTCTATTTACTTCTAGTGATTGGTCTGTTCAAATTATCTATTTCTTCTTTTTTTAAAAAATATTTTTAAATTTACTTGGTTGGGCCAGGTCTTAGTTGAAGCAGGCAGGCTCCTTAGTTGTGGCTTGTGGGCTCCTTAGTTGTAGCTCACTGGCTCCTTAGTTGTTGCACATGGGCTTTTTAGTTGCAGCATGCAGTCTCCTTAGTTGTGGCTTGAGGACTCCTTAATTGTGGCAGGCAAACTCTTGGTTGCAACACGCATGTGGGATCTAGTTCCCTGACCAGGGATAGAACCCAGGCCCCCTGTATTGGGAGTGCTTAGACTTCACCACTGTGCCACCTGGGAAGTCCCTCCATTTCTTCTTGATTCAGTTTTGGTGGGGTGTATGTTTCTAGAAATTTGTCCATTTCTTCTAGGTTGTCCAATTTGTTGGCATATAACTGTTCTTAGTATTCTCCTATGGTTTTGTTTTTTTTTCTATGGTATTGGTTGTTATTTTTTCTCTTTCCTTTCTTATTCTGCTTATTTGGGTCCTTTCTCTTTTCTTCTTGGTGAGCCTGACCAGAGATTTGTTATTTTTTTTTTGTCCTTTCAAAAAACCAGCTCTTGGTTTTATTGATTTTTTTTTCTATTTTTTAATCTTTTTTCATTATTTCCTCTCTGATCTTTATATTTCCTTCCTTCTCACTTTGTTTTGTTTGTTTTTTTCCTAATTCTCTTAGGTGGTAGGTTAGGTTGTTTATCTGAGATTTTTCTTATGTTTTGAGGAAGGCCTGTATTACTATGAACTTCCCTTTTATGACTGCTTTTGCTGCATCCCTTAGCTTTTGTATGGTTGTGTTTTTATTGTCATTTGTCACAAGGTTTTTTTTAATCTCCTCTTTGATTTCATCATTGACTTTTTTTTTTTTTTAGTAGCATGTTGTTTAGTCTCCATGTTATCGTTTTTTCCTTGTTTCTCTTTCTGTGGTTGATTTCTAGTTTCATGCCATTGTGGTCAGAAAAGATGCTTGAAATAAGTTCTATCCTCTTAAATTAGTTGAGGTTTGTTTTGTGTCCTAGTATGTGATCTATCCTAGAGAATGTTCCCCATGCACTTGAAAGCAATGTATGGTCTGGGTTTTTTGGATATAATGTCTTGTAGATATCAATTAAGTCTAACTATGGTGTCATTTAGAATCTCTGTTGCCTTACTGATTTTATGTATGGAAGATCTGTCCGTTGATGTCAGTGGAATGTTTAAGTTTCCTACTATTATTTTATTCCCATCAATTTCTCCCTTTAAGTCTGTTAGTATTTGTTTTATGTATTTGGGTGCTCCTGTATTGGGGGCATATATGTTAATGAGTGTAATATTCTCTTCTTGTATTGATCCTTTTATCATTATATGGTGTCCTTCTTTACCTTTCTTTATGGACTTTGTTTTAAAGTCAGTTTTGTCTGATGTGAGTATTGCTACCCCTGCTTTTTTGTCATTTCCATTTGCATGAAATATCTTTTTCCATACTCCCTTACTTTCAGTCTATGCTTCCTTCTCCCTAAAGTGGTTCTCTTGTAGGCAGCATATTGTCGGCTCTTATTCTTTTTTTTTTTTAACATCTTTATTGGAGTATAATTGCTTTAGAATGGTGTGTTACTTTCTGCTCTATAACAAAGTGAATCAGCTATACATATACATACATCCCCATATCTCCTCCCTCTTGCATCTCCCTCCCACCCTCCCTATCCCACCCCTCTAAGTGGTCACAAAGCACCAAGCTGATCTCCCTGTGCTATGTGGCTGCTTCCCACTAGCTGTCTATTTTACATTTGGTAGTGTATATATGTCCATGCCACTCTCTCACTTTGTCCCACCTTACCCTTCCCCCTCCCCATGTCCTCAAGTCCATTCTCTATGTCTGCATCTTTGTTCCTGTCCTGCCCCTAGGTTCTTCAGAGCCTTTTTTTTTTTTTTTTTTTTTTAGATTCCATATATATGTGTTACCATACGGTATGTGTTTTACTCTTTCTGACTTACTTCACTCTGTATGACAGTCTCTAGGTCCATCCACCTCGCTACAAATAACTCAATTTTGTTTCTTTTTATGGATGAGTAATATTCCATTGTATCTATATGCCACATCTTCTTTATCCATTCATTTGTTGATGGACACTTAGGTTGCGTCCATGTCCTGGCTATTGTAAACAGAGCTGCAGTGAACATTGTGGTACGTGACTCTTTTTGAATTATGGTTTTCTCAGGGTATATGCCCAGTAGTGGCACTGCTGGGTCATATGGTAGTTCTATTTTTAGTTTTTTAAGGAACCTCCATACTGTTCTCCATAGTGGCTGTATCAATTTACATTCCCACCAACGGTGCAAAAGGGTTCCCTTTTCTCCACACCCTCTCCAGCGTCTATTGTTTGTAGATTTTTTGAGGATGGCCATTCTGACTGGTGTGAGGTGATACCTCATTGTAGTTTTGATTTGCATTTCTCTAATGATTAATGATGTTGAACATTCTTTCATGTGTTTGTTGGCAATCTGTTTATCTTCTTTGGAGAAATGTCTATTTAGGTCTCCTGCCCATTTTTGGATTGGGTTGTTTGTTTTTTTGATTTTGAGCTGCATGAGCTGTTTATATATTTTGAAGAATAATCCTTTGTCGGTTGCTTCGCTTGCAAACATTTTCTCCCATTTTGAGGGTTGTCTTTTCACCTTGTTTATGGTTTCCTTTGCTGTGCAAAATCTTTTAAGTTTCATTATGTCCCATTTGTTTATTTCTGTTTTTATTTCCCTTTCTCTAGGAAAAGGGTCAGAAAGGATCTTTCTGTGATTTTTGTCATGGAGTGTTCTATTTAGGCTCTTATTCTATTGTCCAATCTGCCACTTTATGTCTTTGATCCATTGATCCATTTAGTCTATTGACATTTAAGTTTATTATTGATAGATATGTATTTATTGCAATTTTAAGCCTTGTTTTCCAGTTGACTTTGTATTTCTTCTTTGTTCCTTTCTTTTTTGTTTTGTTTTTCCTTTTGTGGTTCAATGATATTCTTTTGTATCATGCTTGAGTTCTCTACTTTTTAGTTTTTGTGAATCTGTTGTATGTTTTTGATTTGTGGTTACCCTGGGTTTCAGGTATGTTAACCCATTACTAGATCTACTTGCTTTCAACTGGTAGTCATATAAGCTCAAACACATTCTAAAAAAACTGTATTTTTTTTACTCCACTACCCCCCATTTTATGATTTTTATGTCCTCCTTTACATCTTCATGTTTATCGTTTTGCTGTCCATTGTAATTATAATTGCTTTCACAAAGTTTTTTGATTTTTTTTACATCTGTGTACTGGTTTATTTAAGTTGTTTACTTTCCTATTGTGAGTTTCTCTTTCCTATAAATTCTTGATTCTTTTTTATTTAGAGAAGCCCTTTCAATATTTCTTTTTGGATAGGTGAGTATTGCTGTATTCTTTTTGTTTTTGCTTGTCTGAGAAATTCTTTATCTCTCCTTCTATTCTAAATGGTACTCTTGCTGAATAGAGTATATAAGTGTGCAGATATTTCTCTTTCAAGACTTTGAATATATTTTGCCACTCCCTTCTTACCTGCAGCATTTCTGTAGAGAAATCAGCTAATCGCCCTATGGGATTCCCTTGTAATTAACTCTTTGTTTTTCTCCTGCTGTCTGTAGGATCCTCTCTTTATCTTCAACTTTTGTCATTTATATTATAATATGTCTTGATATAGGTCCGTTTGGGCTCATCTTCTTTGGGACCCTTTGTGCTTCCTGTACCTGGACATCTGTTTCCTTCTTTAGGCTTGGGAAGTTTTCAGCCATAATTTCTTCAAATATATTTTCAATCCTCTTTTCTCTTTCTTCTCCTTCTAGGATTCCTATATGCATAGACTGGCATGCTTTATATTATCCCATAGATCTTGTATGTTGTTTTCACTTCTCATTTGTCTTTCTGTCTACTCTTCTGATTGGGTGATTTCCATTATTCTATCTTCCAGATCATGTATTTGTTTTTCCTGCATTATTTAATGTGCTATTTATTGCCTTTAGCTTGGTTTTCATCTCTGCAATTGAGTTGTCTAATTTTGATTGGCTCCTCTTTATAGTTTCTGGTTCCTTGTTACAGTGATCTGCATTTCTTTGATAGTCTCTCTTAATGCCTTCAGATGTTTTATTACCTTCTTTTTGAACTCAGGGCCTGGTAGAATGGACAGGTCTGTTTCTTTGTTTGTTCTTTCAGGGGATTTTCTCTTGTTCTTTTAACTGGGAGTAGCTCCTCTGCTTTTTCATTTTACTTATATTTCTCTGACCCTATGAATTTAAGAGAAACAGTTATCTGCTGTGGTCTTGAAGGGCTGTTTTTTTTTTTTTTTTGTGGGAGCGACCCCGTGTAGTCTGTGTGAGTCCAGAATTTTTGGTGCAAAGGTTGCTTTTGGCGTGGATGCTTGCCACAGCTTTCCTCAGGGTGTGCTGGCCCTTGTCCCCTTAATAGGGCATGTGTTTGGTGTTGTGGTGTCCAGAGCCCATACTGGTTGTTAGGCGGGGCCTCCTCTTTGCTCTGTGGTTATCACAGCCCTGTCTGGGGCAGGTCTGCTCTACAGCTGTTGGTGTAGAAGACCCCAGATCCATTTTCAAGCTGTGGTGTGAGGTAGGCGGGACTGGAGCTCTCCCTTTGTGGAAGGAGCTGCTTCGTGTTCTTCCCCAGTAGCTGTCTGCTATGATTCTGTGACACCATCGTCCACAAAGATCACTGTTGATGGTACTCCTCTCAGGGGCCAGGTCCTCTGTGGGAGTGCCAATAATTGACTCGGAAAACCCTCAGGTGTGTATGCAGGCTCACAAACCTGCTGGCACAAAAATCCACTAAAGCCATGTCTCCACACCCACTGTGAGAGAGCAGGCAATTGGCTCAAATTTCAGCCCCACCTGTGCATGTGTGCACCCACAAAGTTTTATGCTGCTGTTGCCTGGACCCATATCTGCTGTGGGAGCACCTATAACTTGCTCAGATGTCCCTCAGGTATGTGTGTGCTCACAAAGCTGCCAGTGTGGAAAACCCACCGAAGCCACACCTCCAGGCCCATTGTGAGAGCCCAGGTAATTGACTCAGATTTCAGCCCTGCCTCTGCGTGTCTGTGCCCACAAAATTTGCAAACCTGTGGTGGCCGGAACTTCGCCCCGCTGTAAGCATGCCGATGATGCACCTTCTATGGCGGATCTACATCCCTCCCTTCCCATGTTGACAATGAGTTTCCTATGGCGGATCCCTGCTCTGTCCTGCAGGCACCCCCAGTTGTGGCCCAGACCACAGTCCAGGCGCTTCAGGCTGTTTCTGCACAGCCAAACCAAGTCCTTTCTCTGGGTCTGTGTGCTGAAGCCCAAGTTTCGCACCCAGTCGCTGCACACACCAGCAGGCACGCGTCTCAGGCTGGGAAGTGCAACGGGGTCACAAGAACTATCTGTGCTGGTCTCTCTCTGTCCTACCTACTGCAAACTGGGTGTTGTACTCTCCTCTTGAGCCTCTGAAGCTCCCTCTCTGTCCTGCCGGACATCCCAGCTGGTGAAGGAGGTTCCCAGGGTGAGGGAACCTTTCCTTTTTCACAGTTCCCTCCCAGGGCACAGGTCCTATCCCAATTCTTCTCCCTTTTCCCTTTGTTCTACCTGGTTACATAGGGATCTTTCTTGTAGCTTTGGTTGTATGAGATCTTCTGCATGCTTTCAGTAGGTATTCTGTGAGAATTGTTCCACATGCAGATGTATTTTTGATGTATTTGTAGGGAGAGGTGAGCTCCACATCCCTCTTCTCCACCATCTTGATCTCTCTCCATTATCTCTTTTGTCTCTTCTCTGTTCTTTCTTGTTTCTCCTTCTAGAATTCCTATTAGACATATACATACTAAAACATTTACTCCTGGTCTTCATGTGTTTAACTCTCAATCTTGTATTTATCTCTTTGTGACTTGTTTTGGGACATTTTTTTAGTTCTATCTTCTAGTTTCTCGTACCTTCTTCATATGTGACTAGGCCAGAACAAACTTGCCTGTCATCTTTCTTTTCTAGCGGACAGAATTCTTTTTTGCAATCTATTCTTTTTCTGAGGATGAGGCCTTTGAAGAGTCCTAGTTCTCACATAAATCCCAAGATTGTGTTTCCTATTCTTTTGTGACCACTGAAATTCAAGCCTTTTGGTCACTAAAACTGACCCAGTGGCAAAAGAGATAAAAGATGTAGTTCTTCTTGGCTTGTTTTTCAGCACTTCTAGCTGTCTTGTAGGAACGAATTCTAAAATTTTCCATTCTGCCAATTTCGTTGAAATGAAAATGTCTTTTATTACCATTAGATTATTGAAACAAAAAACTATGTTCCTGACTTCCCCTAAGAGGGAGGATTGTGATAAAAGTGATAAAAGTCAACCTGGGAGTTCTCTGTGTTTTCAAGCATGAATGTTTTATAAACCAAGTAGGGAAAAACAACTGTCATTCTCCTATTCTCTCATTCATTTTCTCAATAAATAAATATTTATTCTGTTATTCATTCCAAAATGTTTATTAGACATTTCAGCATTACTAGCCCTGCATATCAGTATCGGTACTCTAAATGAAATATAAGGTGTGATCTTGTTGTGCTCTTGTTCTGCATGACTTTTGTAATCAGCGACTGTATATAACATTTGCTTTCCCGATCTTAAGATATAAAATGTAATAAATCAATGAAGAGATTAAAAAGGAAGAAAAGGTAGTCTAGTTGAGAGGATATTATACATGAAACAAATGGGTTATAGTGTAAAAGGTAACATTTAAACAGACTATATGATAGTGTATTCCATTCCAGTACTTAAGTGCTGGAGGAGCAGAGAGCATAGGATCTAGCCACAAGCAATACTTAGCATCGTAGAAGATGACTCTCATTGGGTTTGGCATAGATTGATGCAGAGGAAATAGAAAGGAATATCCCAAAGAGGGAATAGTATTAGTCAAAGCAAATGGGTGGAAAATGTTGCTTAATCTTTTGCCGGCCTTTTCTGGATGAGAAGTTAGTTTCAAAGGCAAGATGGCCCTAGTTAAAAAAAAATAAAAACATTCCTTTGTCTTCCATAGGGTTTAATGAACTGTACTTACCCATGTAAGTTTATGTATTTAATATTTCATGTAAAGGGAAAATCATGCCTCTATCAAAATCCCATATACTTAGCATAATTCTTTTAACTGTACGTGAATGATATTCTTTTCACCACTTACATTGATTCTGAGGTTATGTTTCTATATTTTTTCTTTCTTCTGAGACAAGATCTTAAAAGAAGTGTTCTCTTTCCTTTCCTTTAGGTGAATTTATCCTTGATTAATTTAGAAGAGATTTTGTAAATGCTCTGTTGCTTTGTGTTCCTCATCCCTGTGTTCTGCTGCAGTGTTTTAGATCAACTTATTTAGCCATTCAGCTGACCCATGTAAGGTGCACTGGCCTAGGACTTAGAGTTTCTGTGTGAACGTCAGGGTTGGCACTAATGTAAATGTAAAATATCATGGCTTTTTAGGGTTCTCTGAGACCTTAGAGATAATCTTGTCTGCCCTCCTCACTTCACAGATTAAGGAGTTGAGAGCTATAACTGTTCAATGCTTTCCTCATGTCAAAAAAAGTAGTTATGACCGAGCCAGAACTGGAACCCAGGTCTAATGTCTCCTTTATCCAGAGCTCTTTCTGATACTGTAGTTTTGATATTAACTATGGAAAGGAAATTCCACCTAATAATTTAATTGGAATTGTTCCTAAAAGAGCAACAGTGAAAACATTTTTACTTTCTTGTGAAGGTATTTCAATTTGCTGTTAGGTCTTACAGATTTCCATGGAACACTTTTGTGTCTCATTTGCAAAGCCTGACATGGAACCGACCAGTACCCTTGCTACAGTTCTTGAAAAAATGTATTAGCCACTGCTACTTGTATCACAGCATTATTCCTAAGAGTTCATTCAGTTGCTATTTCAACTTTCCACCATAAAGTTTAAAACAGTTATTCTGTAATTCCCAATCATCAGGTGTGTGGGAATTGATACATTTAACATCCTTCTTTAAAAAGCCTTCAGTGTCCTGGTGAATTAATATGATCTTCATGAGTCTGGTGACCAGATTTTTGAGCCCTTCTAAACAGAGTTTTAGCACTAAGATTTTTGTAAATGGAAGGAATTGTTACTAGTTGCAGTAGCTTCAGCGCTTGAAGAGAGTAAATTTCATACCTAGACTGATTTAGCCTACAAAAACTCCAGGTAAGAATATGCACCCTCAGCCCTCCTCTGAGCCTTTCAAAGAGGGCATCTTAGATACCTGGGGAGACTGATAAGTTACAATATTTAGATCTCACATTCATTGCATCACCATATCATTTACAAAATCTAAGTTAAAAGATTCCTTAACTTCTTTGTGGCAAGGTCTAAACTGAAGATTGGAATGTTCCCCCGGGTTTTTGTTCCATTTGATTTTGTTAGAAACGCCATGTTTTCTCTGGTAGAAACACCTTTAGATAATGGCTCACTGTGCTGTTCTTTGCTCTCCCCAGGCACACATTGGCTTTTAAGGTCATGCTAAGGCCCATTTGGTCCCAGGTATGTCAGCTCTGGTAGCCAGCAGAGATCTGTGCCTGTCCAGGGGGTTTGTAGAGCAGCCACATGGTATTTTCAGAGCACCCCTTGGAGTTGTCCAGCTCTGTTTTCTTTTAAATTAAGGCATTCTTTCTTTGACACTGCTTTGTAGCTTCAATTCAGGATATGGTTTATCAGTATTACCAAGTGTTCCAATTCACTGCTCCCCCCTTTTTCCCACAGAAAGTGATTTTAGGATGTTTCACTACTCCGCTCAATCCCCAGCACATTGTTTTTGTATGTGTGTGTGTGTGTGTGTGTGTGTGTGTGTGTGTGTGTGTGTGTGTGTGTGTGTATTTTAACATCTTTATTGGAGTATAATTGCCCCACAATGGTGTGTTAGTTTCTGCTTTATAACAAAGTGAATCAGTTATACATATACATATGTTCCCATATGTCTTCTCTCTTGCGTCTCCCTCCCTCCCACCCTCCCTATCCCACCCCTCTAGGTGGTCACAAAGCACCGAGCTGATCTCCCTGTGCTATGCGGCTGCTTCCCACTAGCTATCTATTTCACATTTGGTAGTGTGTATATGTCCATGTCACTCTCTCACTTTGTCACAGCTTACCCTTCCCCCTCCCCACATCCTCAAGTCCATTCTTTAGTAGGTCCGTGTCTTTATTCCCGTCTTACCCCTAGGTTCTTCATGACCTTTTTTGTTTGTTTTTTTTTCTTAGATTCCATATATATGTGTTAGCATACAGTATTTGTTTTTCTCTTTCTGACTTACTTCACTCTGTATGACAAACTCTAGGTCCATCCACCTCACTACAAATATCTCAATTTCGTTTCTTTTCATGGCTAAGTAATATTCCATTGTATATATGTGCCATGTCTCCTTTATCCATTTATCTGACAATGGACACTTAGGTTGCTTCCATGTCCTGACTATTGTAAATATCCAGACGCGCAGGCTTAGCGGCCACGGCTCACAGGCCCAGCAGCTCCACGGCATGTGGGATCCTCCCGGACCGGGACACGAACCCGTGTCCCCTGCATTGGCAGGCGGACTCTCAACCACTGCGCCACCAGGGAAGCCCCATGACTCTTTTTGAATTATGGTTTTCTCAGGGTATATGCCCAGTAGTGGGATTGCTGGGTCATATGGTAATTCTATTTTTAGTTTTTTAAGGAACCTCCATACTGTTCTCCATAGTGGCTGCATCAATTTACATTCCCACCAACAGTGCAAGAGGATTCCCTTTTCTCCACACCCTCTCCAGCATTTATTGTTTCTAGATTTTTTGATGATGGCCATTCTGACTGGTGTGAGATGATATCTCATTGTAGTTTTGATTTGCATTTCTCTAATGATTAATGATGTTGAGCATTCTTCCATGTGTTTGTTGGCAATCTGTATATCTTCTTTGGAGAAATATCTATTTAGGTCTTCTGCCCATTTTTGGATTGGGTTGTTTGTTTTTTTGTTATTGAGCTGCATGAGCTGCTTGTAAATCTTGGAGATTAATCCTTTGTCAGTGGCTTCATTTGCAAGTATTTTCTCCCATTCTGAGGGTTGTCTTTTGGTCTTGTTTATGGTTTCCTTTGCCCCAGCACATTGTTGACACTCAATAAATGTCAAATAATGCCTCACTATAGTGAGTGTGGGCTCTTCAGGCATTCTGAAAAGAATGGCTCTTTATTCTCATTGTTGAGTGGTGTATTTTTCCAATTGTTAGCTGGAAAGGAATTGGAGTCAGGTTTTCCATTTATATACCTTTATGGCTATATTTCTATATTCAGACATGCTTGGAGTTTAAGTTGTTTGGAAAAGTGCTTAATTAAACAAATATGCTGGGCAAGAGGGAGTATGAAGTGCCTTGCCTAAAAGGTTATGTCTAACTTGGGTGTGGTGGTCAAATCTATATTAAAAGGGAAGCAATTACTCTTCCATAAATATGGATGGCAGAGGCTCATATTTATTGAAAATCCAGTAGAGTAAAAACATATAGTGTTTGGTACTAGGAAATGAAATATTGTGTAGAGAATACAATGCAATTAAGCTTGTGTTTGGAACATAAACAAGACACCTGGAGAAGTTATTTTATTTCATTTTATCCTCCACTGTTGTCAACAGAATGTTTAAGACATTTCTTCTTGCTTCATAGAATACTGAGGATTGTTTATCTTCTGAATATTCTGGTTCAAGAAGATTTTTCTTCATCAGATGAAGATTCAGGTAGTAACCAGTGTTTCAGTCCAAGCTGAGTAATGAAGTATGTGTCATCCTTCACTTTCTCATGGAGTGTAGGTGGGTTATCTTTCCACAGAGGGGGTCTTTGTAATACCCTCTAACTATGAGTACCTGGTGGAGGAAGAAAATCAGGTTGAGAGTAAAAACTTTTTATCACTCTCAATTGACTTATCCATTTCATTGTACCCATTCTGTAACTTCTGTAAGGTCTGGTATAAAGATGTGGTTTTCCCCATACTTTATTCTTGGTATAAAAAATTTCTGCTAGGTATGAGATCAACCGGAGTCTGATTCATTGTCCTGAGGAACACATAAGTAAATTGGTATTAATCAGGTGTCAGTGGTATCCCTGTGAGAAACACTTAAACAATGTGTTTAAGTAACAGAATGTGTTAAGTCAACATTTTAATACCTTGTACTTCTTTCTAGTTTTAACACAATGGTAAATTAATTAATTAATTAAAAATGTAATTCATATCATCAGTGTTTATCTCCACTGCTAGATTACTTTACATGTGGCAGAGGCTGGTTTTGGGTTTTTTTTTTAAACTTTTATTGGAATATAGTTGATTTACAGTGTTGTGTTAGTTTAAGGTGTAAAGCAAAGTGAATCAGTTATACATATACATACATGCACTCTATTTTAGATTCTTTTCCCATACAGGCCATTACAGAGTATTGAGTAGAGTTCCCTGTGCTATACAGTAGGTCCTTGTTAGTTTTTGGTCCTTCTTGTTTCTGCTAGAACTATTAAGTTCATGGAGTCAGACAGAGATTTGAGGACTTTTGCAGAGTTATTGATTATAAGTTCACAATATGACAGTAATGTTTACTTTCCTCTACAAATCTATAAAGATAAACCCTGTGCTTTCCCTGTCAAGGAGTTGGATAGGAGTACATGTTTAGCAAGTCAATAAAAGTACACTTTATATTTTGAAAGCTGTTAAATCCAGATCTTTGAATCAGAGAACTCTGTTTTTGTGTCCACTATCTTCTTTGTTCGAGACTCTCACTGCAAAGATATTTGTTGTCATATGGTTCTGATCTTGCATATTACAGTGGTTTCTCAATTCTTGCTACTGCATCTTTTCCCTTTAAGAGTGTCTCTTTGGTTGTGAAATAGCATCATTAGGAAATCCTAGGTACATCAAAGAGGAGGGGTAAAAGTATTTTCAAAGGGGAGCCTGGAGGGAGATGGATTGGAGAACCAAAATTGTCTGCCCATTTGATTTATTTGACTCACCAACCACACCAAGACAGACATCAAATATAATTTGGTAATATTTTTGTGAACTAAGCCTGTGACAATTGATTTCACAGCTAAGATAAATTCTCATGAAAGTCAACATGATTGCTTGGGTATGAAATATCTGTGGCTTGAAGCAATCAATTTAAATTCTTCTCTTACTGGTTTTCAAATTAAACTCTGAAATGAAATAGGAGTCTGATGCCCTACTTGGATGACTGTTTCTGCCTTTTCTGAAGGAAAAAATAGCAAGTTAGTGCTTTTCAGCTTTTTCAAATGTCATTAAAAGGCTTTGGAGAAATTCTTCATGCTTAAAACACCTGTGTGTAGTCCGTATCCACTTTTTTAGGGGAATTAGGCATTGTGCTCTCTGGGAGCCCTTGCGTATTTCAAACAAAGGGATTGATAGGATAGACTCAGCCACTTAGATTCAGTTCCTTTCTTCACTAGAATTTCAACTGGAGTTTATCTTAAGCCAATGGGAGCGCCAGCAGGGATTTTGGTCAGTTTTTGAGGCATTCATGTTCAGGAGGTTTCCGTCCAAGGGCTATCTGATGAATGAGCGCAGCATGGCTGTGTAAAGTTCAAGAACAAAAAGAAATTATGTCCTTCACAGCAAGTTTACTTTTCTTCTAAGATTTCAGAACAAACACATTGTCTGCTCCCCACCTACTTCCCGGAACAACTATTTGCTGATGGTCAGTCCCCTCCCCCTACCACCCCCTGCAGACAAACACTGTGGCTTGGGACGGACGTGCTCCTCCATTTGGGGACCGTAAAACGGCCCCAACTGTGTTCATTAATGTTAGTTGCAAACATACTACGGAAAAATATATGCTTGGTTCAAAGATACAGTCTTTAAAAGAGATGCTGTAGTGGTTAAGTTGCAAGTGAAAGTAACATATCATCATTATGAGAGACTGGTACCCATGACCCGATATCTTTAAATATGTGATTGTTTATAAATAAGATTGTATTGCTAGTTTTTATTAAAAAATTAATATTCCCTTTTGAAAACTAGTTAGTCATGCTAAGGAACTGGATTCAAGATATTAACTAGCTTGTCTCAGGCTTTTATTTTTAAAGGATGAGTGAGTTTACCTTCTGGTTATTTATGATAAGGGTATGATAAGGGTGGAAATAAAGTGAGTTGTGTGTTGCGGCTTGTGATGGCTGGGCACCCCCAATAAAGCCAGCAGGGGGATAGCCAAGTATGCAGGTATTTCAGTCAGCAACCTGCGGGGAGAGCTCTTAAGAAATGAATAAACAAGGGTGTGAAAATTTCCCTAGCTGGGTCTAGCCTGAAGGAAACTTCTAAACACTTAAATTTCTTTGGCAGTCTTAGAGGCCTCCCAAGAACAAAAATAAAGAAAACTATGGGCATGTTTTACTATTGCAATAGTCAGGTTTTTAGCGATGGCCTGTAGAATATTGTATAACAATCAACCTGTTGAAAAAGAAACTTACATCAAATAGAAGAATAAACAGAAAAAGTCCAAAACGGTTATTATTCAAATCTGTTGCTGTTGAAATCCTGTTACACTGAACAATGTATCCATGGTTCTCACTGGCAGACACAGTGTTTTCCATTATTACCAGTGTTACCATATACTATCCTGATTATTAAAGCAGTTACTAAAGCAGTAACACCTTGCCTAGTTCTTGAGTTTGAAGGGGAAAAAAATCCTTTAAATAAAAGTAACACACATATATATAAAGCTCTCTAGAGATCACTGAGCTCCCTCAACTCATGCATTTAAGAATATTAATTATAAGACTTTTTTTATAATATCAATTTATAAATCAGAAATCTTTTTGTAACCTAACATTTCATGTTTAATATATTTTTATTTTTCCTCAGTTGATTTACTGTGAAACCAACTTACCCATAAAGAATGTCCTTAGTGACTATACCTACTGAGAGAAAATATTGTGAAGGTTTTAATTATATACCTTGCATATAAATTATATTATTCTGCTTCAATTTGCTGCATTCAGAGGGAAACTATTTACTGGCATGTGTAATTAATTTTAATTAACACACATAGGCTTAGTAAAGGAAACTGACACGGCACAAGCCTTGGTAGGAAATGTTAGTCACACTCTGCAACTAATTCTGAGTAGATGCATGGTTTCATAAAGAAAATATTTGCAAAGCCTACTGGAGCAAGTTTTTTCCTTTTCTTTTCTTTTCCTAATTTTTAAACTGCCTATGTTTATTTCTTAGAACCTGAGGAAAATACTGTTCATTTAAAGGAACTGTCTCAAAATGCAATCACAGAGAGTAGTTTTGAGTATTCAAACACAGAATCTGCTTTTTTGATCCGTGTGTTTGTTAAATCCATACATATTTATTAGCACTGCCAATTATATCCATTGTTAGAAATTAAAAATGAAACATTAGAAAAAATTAACTTATTATATCAATTAAAAATAATAGTAATGAATCAATTTCATATTAACATAAATAGTATGTTTTTATGGAAAATATTTTTTTTAATATCAGTGAGAAGAGTGGCATTTTTTTTTTTTTTACAATTTTATAAATTTCTTTAATGTGTAGCTTAATAGAAGGTGGCTGGATTCTCATATCTGCTTCTGCTTTCAATCTATTGGAATATGTTTTGGTTGAAGTATATGAAGAAACTCTTGTCTCACACAGATCTGTAGTTAGAAAGGGAAGAATATTTTTCACACAGCTTTTTCACATTCTGTGGATTTTCTTCTTTGATACCTCAGCAAAACGCAACAAGTGATAGTTTCCAAAAAGTTAGTTGCAGTGTGGAATCTGAAATCATGTCAATGAACTTTTTATATTCTGTTACATTAATCCACTGGTCTACCGTGCACTTTAAATGGATCTTTTACTTATGAGTCATTCTGTAACATCACACATTTTGTCATTTGGAAAATATTGGTTCATTTATTCATACAGATCTTCTCAATGTTTTGCATTTCATTATACAGTATTTTAATTATATTCATTAATATCACCACCAATGTCATCAGAAACGGGGGAGCTGTCAAGCCCATGGTGGGAGATACAAGGTTTCCAAAATTGGAGGCTCAATTTTATCATTGGTTATAAATGCTGTCAGTTGTCTTCCTCTAAGTGATAGGCTCATTTTGTTCATTTTGAGAAAATTTCTGCCAAAACTCAAGTTTGTTAACCATAGATTGACTGTTGGACTTTCAAGTAAAAATGGCGTCCCATGAAAAAACTAGGTACTTCAGCTTACAGTTTAATTGCACCCTTTGCTTGAGAAGATCACTTCAGTATGCAGCAGAAGTGCTTATGCAGACCTCCCGTTTTTGACATAAAATATTGGAAAGATGTATGCTCAGGGTCTAGATTTTAAAAAATTAATGTTTTTACTACTTCAGCAGAATATCCTTAAGTGAAACTGGCTTTTTTTTTGAACTGTAAGTTCTTGGCAATGACTCTCAGTGCAACTTCATGACATTGTCTTGACTGGTGCTAAGTCACCCAATCTTGCTCTTGCACCATCAGTACAAATGTTGACACATTTATTGCAGATAAATCATGAGCTTCAGAAAAATTTGTACTTTGACTACCAGCAACACTTATTAATTAATAAGTATTTCTATTAAAATGAAGGTCTTTAAGGATTAGTTGGTACTGATACCGGACAAATATAACAAAAACAAGTGTAGTCATTCTTTAGATTTGTCCATTTTAAGGCAAAAGTATAATTCTGTGGATGAGATTTTTAATTCATGCTCCACGTTAGCAACCAAATCTTTAATTGGACAAGTTACTCTATCATTGGAAAATGACAGTAATTTCTTTTTTTTTTTTTTTTGCGGTTCGCGGGCCTCTCACTGTTGTGGCCTCTCGCGCTGCGGAGCGCAGGCTCAGCGGCCATGGTTCACGGGCCCAGCCTCTCCACAGCATGTGGGATCTTCCCGGACCGGGGCACGAACCCGTGTCCCCTGCTTCGGCAGGCGGACTCTCAACCACTGTGCCACCAGGGAAGCCCGACAGTAATTTCTTTGTACTCACTTTTTATCCAGCAGGTATTCACCAATATCAAGTGCAAATTTTTTATTTATTAGCCTCTCAGCTACAGTGTGCACTTCTCTAGCTGTTGCAGTACAGTGACTTATCTTGTAAGATGCTTCAAGGGCTTTTTCACTGCTACTTTGAAAAACTCTAACAAACAATATTTGGACTTCAAAGAATATATCATATCTCTGTTTAAAATATGTGATTTCTTTTTTTTAAATGTCCAATAATTGGCCTTAAAATGATGCTGTAACTTAACTGGCATTATAATGCTCTTCAAAAGTGTTTAATTGCATAAGACAGTAAGGTAAATTATAAACATTAATAAAGCCAAGGGAAAGGAATAGCTTTAATTCTATTTTTATTTTGTATTTATACAAGACAAAAATGTATACATATAGGTTTGTGTGTCTCCACATAGGCATGAAGGAAACTTTAGGATTTCAAAATAACAATTTACTGGATTATAATGAAGTCACAAAGATTATAGCAGGTATAAATAAAAAGTAGCTGTTAAGAGCACAATAGAAACACTGAGAACACATGAGTTAATCTCTGGAAAAGCACATACTTCCTCTGAAAATTCTAGGTAACATGAGAGTACACCAGCTCATCTTCCATTAACTGCCAGAGTGATGACATCATCACATGTCATCACAGCTTCTAGCAAACTCCTCTGTACATTCATAGCAAATGAAAGTGAAAAAAATTAATATTATTATAAAATTGTTTTGACCTTGAAAAACCCCTGAAAGTGTCTTGGGGACCCCAGAAGTCCCCAGGTAATACTCTGAGAACTGTGGCAGTTAGGCAGTACATGATATAATGATTTAGTGGTATGACATCAATTTAAGGTTTATTTCATGCTGTGATGGAGGTACTTGTTGCATAAATATCTCTATTAGTCGCTTCAAAACTAAGAGTTTTGAAGAACCAAGAATCCACTGATTACCAGCTTAGATTTTTACATGTCCCCTACACACCGTATTAAAACAGTGTGAAAACAGAACACGTATGGAAAGTCAAACTCATTTCAGGCCAAGTTGATAGAGAGGTTTATTTTAGCAATCAAAGCCATGCCATTCAGTCTCCTCCCACTCATCCCCTAAGATAAAATCCAAAACAGTTATAGAATTTCCAGAACATTTGTTTACTCCCCTTATCTGTCATTGATCTTTTACCAGTGATGATACTGAGGAAGATGGGTGACAATGAGAGAAATCATCAAATAGCTTTGGGTTGAAAAGGAGATGAAGATGTTGGAAATGTGTTGATTTCCGAGAAGCATATGTGGAAATGCAGATGTGACTAAAGAGAGTAGCCCTATCACCAAGAACATAGACATTTCCGCTGATCTCTAATTCTGTCCAAAAGTGAAAAGATCCAGGGCCTCAGTCTCAGATGAGAGAACTCCTCTGGTAATCTGGGGAAAGATATCAAATATATCCTTTTTCCTTCCCTTCCACTGTGATAGGTTTGAGAAGTGATGAAAAACAGGAAATATTGAGCTACTGTTAGGTGGTTTTTACTAAATGTTGTATATGTAAAGGATTATTTGGTCAATATCCTTCATCTTAAATCAAAACAGTCAGAAATTTAAAGTAGAGAATTTTCTCCTAAAGCACAGCTTTTCAAGCTTTCTGTGGTAAAGAACTTTTAAATAAAAGGTTTTTTTCAGTCTCTTCAGAACAATATATAGTCCCACTGCACAGCCAGTATTCAACTTAAACTGCATGTGACTCCCCTCATGAGTTTAACAACACCCAAACTGGTCTGAACTCTACTCAATAAGACTCATCCACTGATCATGGCTTGGATGTCATGCAGTGTCTGACAACTACAAAAACTTCCAGCTGCTTTTTCTCAGGTTCTGTACTTTAAATGTATTGTAGACCAGTAACAAGCAGTTCTCAGACCTCAAGTACTGCTCTGCTGTTGACCATCACAAATAGGGGGTTGAATTTGCCAAACACACTCCCTAGTAGAGATTAATTATTTCTAGACAGTTATGGCCTGTAATTTGTGTAGCTGTTGCTAGACACACAGTGGAGCTAGTTACAGTAATGTGGGCTCACCAGGTAGAATCATTCAAAGTGTATGTCATTTACATCTCGGATTAGTGCCCATGGTCCAGATACTGATTTTGGCTTTTCCTATAAAACAGAAAATGGTGTTAAATTACTGGCTAGGTCAAATTAACTCATCTCTATTTAAAAAAATTTTTTATTGAAGTACAGTTGATGTACAATATTACATAAGTTACCGGTGTGCAATATAGTGATACACAATTTTTAAAGATTGTACTCCATTTTAGTTATTCTAAAATATTGGTTATATTCCCAGTGTTGTACAATATATCCTTGTAGCTTATTTTATACATAGTAGTTTTTACTCTTAATTCCCTACCTCTGTATTGCCCCTTCCCCCTCCCCTCTCCCTGCTGGTAACCACTAATTTGTTCTCATGTGACTTCTTCTTATACCTGAATTGTTAATGAGGAGAAAGCAACCTGAGAAAGATGCACTTATTGATACTTCAACTTTCCTGTTCTTTTTAAACTATTAATACTTTGTCCTGCTGACTTCTTTTGCCCCTCTCCACAGAGCTGTTTATTTTTTCTTCCACATGACTTGACTGGTGTAAAACTCTGAGAAAAATATAGATTTCCAGCCCTTGGAAATCCAGATAGTGCATTCGAGCCAGAGGCCTGAGAAGGGAAACGGTCAGCTGCTGTTAGTCCTTTAGATTTCCTGGCTCCATGAGAACACCTATAATATAGTTCCTTAAAAATCATATATTGTTATAAGATAATTTTCGTTTCCCAACAAACTTCTTCCCAAAGGGTATTTCCTTATTGAATCATTTTATGTTTAACCTGGCATTTTATGATTAACCTTTTATGTTTAAGAAAAGCAGGAAAGTTGTCTTATAGAGTTGAAGGATTCACGTTCTGTATTGCCTTTCCAAGAGGGTCAAAATAGTAATGGGTAAAAGTGACTCTGAAAAAAGATGTAAGCTCATCATTAGAAAGAGATGTCTAGTATTTTTAATATTTTTATATGTTACATATATATTTTATATTTTTATTATAGCCTTTTAAAAATAGAATGAGCAAGTTGTGAATTAGCAAGCCTCCCCCATTGCCAGAGCACTTTGAGCAGAAGCTAGATTAAAAACATATTGGTAGGGTGATCATAATGTATCCTCACTTTTGGGAGTAAAAGGGGGCACTATTAATAATTATGCTAGAAAAATAGCTAGCAATAAACCGACATGGTCTGGGGGAAAAAAAAAAGGATAAATGGTCAAGCCTACATGTTGATGATGTCATAGAGGAGAGTCCTGCCTTATTTATGGGGGAATTTGGCTTAGATGACCTCTATGGTACATGCCAACTTAACTACATAAACCTGTTTTATGCACAATTATTTTCCTATAGTTTTTTTATGATTACTTATTTTGTTAGTATTCTCTAAATAGGATGGAGTCTGAAGTACATTATTAAGCATTAAAGTTTAAACTATGTTTGGCAAGATTTTTGTGTAAATTGTGTTGTACTTCTTTTAAATCTTGTAACAGAAATTACACACACACATATTCTAATTTATATATAAATTAAATTACTTAGTATAATGGCCCATTCCTTAATTGTCCTTTATGAGTAAGAGTTCATGCTAATTATAATTTTCCAGTCTCGAAAGTGATATTTATAACTGATGCCTTCAACCTGCCCCTGGGATTCTTCTTATGAATTGGAGGATCAGAGTATTTCCAGAATCAGAAATGGGAATTCTCACTTTCATATTAGGTAAACTGGTATAAATTATAATAAATGGTGTGAGAACTAAAAGTTAGACAAAAAGCAAGATAGTTTCTTTGAGAAGAAAGCATGCCTAACTATTCTATGAGCTCTTTGGGAAGTTAAATATATGGCAATAAAGAATAATCAATGGATGTACAAAGTGGGGAGTATACCCAGTATTTTGTAATAACTGTAAATGGAGTGTAACCTTTAAAAATTGTATAAAAAATTTAAAAATTAAATTTTTTAAAAAGAATAATCAATGAATAACTACACATTTAAGTTTTCAAATAATCATTAGCAAAGTTTTACTATAAAGTTTATGAAATTGAGGGTTTATTGGGTTTTTTTTTTAATGTGGCTAGGAAACTCTTCAAGAAAGTAGGTTGAGGGTGGAAATTAGCCAACTTATCAGCACTTTATTGAACACTTATAATGTGCTGGGATCTGTGGTAGGGGCTAGAAGAAACAAAAATGGTCCTTGTTCTCTGCATTCATGATTTCCATAGAGTATTGGAACGAGATGGGTATTTCTGTCAATGGCATAGTATAATAACTGAGATTTCCCAGCATCCTAATTTCCTACGTTTCCAATGCACAAACTAGTCTTAACATCTGTGTAAATAATCTGAAATACATTGCGAAAAACTCAAATTCTGTAGATCCATCTCCCTTGGGCAGTGAGAAAACAATCTTTAGAAAACCTCACAGGGCTTTAGTAGTGAGTAAGAAAATGGCAGACTAATTGCAATGTGAGAAAACATGAGGTGTCACGTATTAGAGGAAAATGATCCAAACTCTGCCTAAGACTCTTGGAATCTGGTTAAGTGCATTGAGTGAAAAGGGCCTAGGAATCTCTGTAGACTAGCCCTGAAAGTATCTAGCAACATGTTGATATGGTCAGGTGGATATCATCAAGAATTGAAAATGTCCTGCTTTTATACAAAACCATGTTGTTTTATAACCTAAAACATTACATTAAAAACTTTTCAGTCAATTGCAAGAAAAGGTATAATATAAAAAGATAAGATCCTGTGAATGAAAATTAAAATAATCGATGAGATTAGGAGAATTACCTTGCATATCTTAGCAAGAGGATTAGGGTGCTTTATTCTGTAAAACTGAGAAATGTTTTTAAAGTGTTGACGTCATTAGATTATGTTACTATGATTTTCCCCCATGAAATTTTAAACTACTAGAACTTGGATAGATCTTTGGATAAAAATATAGGCTGCACTACAGTCCTGTCAATCATAGACCTTAATAGATTACATTAGCCCCAAAAGGTGGTGCAGATACATCTCAAGCAATTTATATAAAATTATGGCTGCATCAAAAATTAGCCTGTTCCTGAGGAAAAGCATCTCTGAGCTCAGAAATTGATGGCAAGGGAGACCTCTTTGCCTTTTCTGATATGTTTCCTACTTTGTCTCTCACATATGGAATACTCTTGTGGTGATCCTAGATTTGACCCAGAGTTATGTTTTTCTTTTACTCTGTTCAAAGTACAGTAGACTTAAAATGGCAAAGTGCTTATAAAAATATTCTACGGTCTATTTTCCTTAGATGCATAAATGGCTCTTTTCCTTGCCCAGGGTCAATATTTCCTAAATTTTTATCACAATTTATAATTTATGGCCACTTTGCAGGAATGCATGTTACCATTACTGTTTCATAATAAGCAGCACATACAGTTGACTTCGGGGAAACGTTCACTGCTCATTCTTTGACATGCTGTGGAGGAGAAGACAAGTTTCTGTGATTCATTAGCCCTTTTCTTCATAAACATCCCTGCTTTATCCTGCCTTCAGTTACAAATCAGGAGCATCAGCATGTGAGTTATTGCATAAGTATACAAACTCAGCCTGTGTCACATTGCACCATTGGCTTCACTGCATTTCATATTCTGCTGTGTTTCCACAGTGAACCCCAGCACATGCTGACTAGAGAAGAACCCCAGCAGCTCGGAGTGCTTGATTTAATTTGGAGGTTAGAATGTTCTTTCTCTGGTAGTTTGTATTATCACTGTGGTTTTTCTGGGCTATGAGGTCAGTCTCCCCATGCTTCACCTGGGGAGGCAGGCCAGTTTTCTTGTTGCTGAAATTTGTTTTGCTTATTTTAACTAGCAATCTGGTTTTATAAACATAATCCTGCCAGACTGTGTATCATTTTTCTCCTTTCAGTATAGGAAATGAATGAGTGTGCATGTTGAGAAAAGGATTGATGCTTCATCACCTTTGGAGGGTGCAATTCATTTATGAGAAAGCTTGAGAATAATAATTTTATGCTGGATTGAAAACTAATGTGGGGCATTTTAAATTCCTTTTAATAGACTGATGTTGATAGTAAAACCTTATTCATTTGAAATACACAAGTTTAAAAAAATGTTTAATTGATTAACTTTGGGTAATAGAATAGTATAATACCCAGTGCAGGGTCTTTTATTTCTCTGCCTAGTCACGGTATAGCATGTGAGTATTTGCACTTGAATAATTTCTAAATCAGCACAAAACCACTAGCAAACTCATGACCTTGGTGCATTTGCATTGCTGTTGTCCTCCTTACTGTTTCTTGAGTATGTTGAGCTTCATGCTGTCTGAGGGCCTTTGCGTTTTTCTGGAATGTTCTTCCCCCAGAAATTCTCATGAGTCACATCCCCCTCTTCAATTCTTGATTCTTTTCAAATGACATCACCTCATTTCTGACTACCCTCTCTAAAAAGGCACTTCTATCATTATGTCCCCTTCTCCTGCTCTATTTTGTTCATAACACATTACTTTTTGATATGTTTACTCTTTTTTGTTTTCTATCTTCCCCATTTGAGTGTAAGTTCTGTGAAAGCAAGAATTTAATCTCATTTGTTCATTGCTTTATCCTCAGTGCCCAGAACAGTGCCTGGCATAGAGTAGTTATTCTGCAGTGAAGGAGTGAGTGAGTGAGTGGATGAGTGACTGAATAGATTTTGGTATTGCTTATTATTACCCTTGAGCTTGCTGCTTGCTGGGTTTTTTCCTCAGTTTTAAGCATTAGTCAACATTTATTTAATGGTAACTGCATGTTCTGTGAGGATATAAAAAAATGGTACTGAATAATTATATAGAACTTTTTACTTTACAGTTCATTTTCGCATATATTCCTTTATTTTGTTAAACATTTAGGTAGCCATCCAAAAGAGATTCCAGATTAATAATCGAAGGAAATAAAACATTCATGAAAAGTTTGTAAAGAGAGACACTAAAACCAAAATTATTGAAATTAATAGTATCCAAGTTTTGGATACACACACACAGGCACGCACACACGCACACACACGCACAAACACAGTGAGATATGAAAGGAATAGTTCAAACCAAGCATTATTAATTAAGTTTTCATGAAATACTTTTGTGAATGAGGTAAAAGGACGGATTGAAATAGAATTCTACATACAAAGACTGGAATATGGGAAGTCTTGGTCAAAGATAGAAAATTGTGTTCTGAGAACAGCAAGTTTTGCTTTGATAGGAAGAGATATTTATAACTGGCAGTTATGAAAACTGAATATGTTAAGATTTTCTGTGTATGTGATGATGGAGAGGAATAATGTGTTAGCAGAATTAAATTATAGGAAGTTTTGAAGCTGGTCTGAAAAAGTTTTGAAGCTAGGGAACAGGGACTCCAGATTTTTAGAAGGGAGTTGACAGTAGTATGGAGAGGAATATACTTCTGATGAACCACAGTGTGGGCTGAAAGGAAGAAAGTTGAAATACACGGAAAGGAGCCTGGGATGTTGTTGGAATGTTCCAAGAGATGGTAAAATGACAGAGTTCCAGATGGACTATCCACTTGGAATTGGTTTCTTTTCTCCAAGGTCCACAAATTAATCATCATAACGGCAATGTCTCAAGAGCAGAGTTACCAGAAAAATGGTACCCCAAATAGAGATTAGGTAACCTGTGAGCCAACATCCCCATTTTCCTCAGTGTAAGCAAGCTTAAAACTTTGCTTCGGGCTTCCCTGCTGGTGCAGTGGTTGAGAGTCCACCTGCCGATGCAGGGGACACGGGTTTGTGCCCCAGTCCAGGAAGATCCCACATGCCGCGGAGCGGCTGGGCCCGTGAGCCATGGCCGCTGGGCCTGCGCGTCCGGAGCCTATGCTCCGCAACGGAAGAGGCCACAGCAATGAGAGGCCCGTGTAGCACAAAAAACAACAACAACAACAAAAAAAAACTTTGCTTCCACAAAGTGTTTTAGAGCCCAAAGTATTGATGCCTATTGTTTAGCACTGTAAATTACTTTGTAAATAGCTATCGTGCTCAATATAAGTAATTATTACTCATTTTTAAAGCGTATTAACAAACTGGATCTTAGTATTTTCTTTATGAGTCAAGCTGATTTGCAGACCTAACTGTAATTTACTACAGTTCTGTTCTTGAATGTTAGCTTCTTTGTTTGGCAGTATTGTACTTGTTTCTTCTTCAGTGATACTTTGAAAAATATGATGTACTTTTGTTCATCCCATTTCTTTGCTCTGAAATTTTAGAATTATATAACATCGAGATTGAAAGGGACCAAGAGATGTCATATTTCATCTCTAGGCAAGACCATGTCTAAAATATATTAGCAAGATGAAAATCTATTATACTTCCTTCCATGACTGTTTTTTTAAATTAATTTTTATTGGAGTATAGTTGCTTTACAATGTTGTGTTAGTTTTTGCTGGAGAGCAAGGTGAATCAGCTATACGTATACATATATCCCCTCTTTTTTGGATTTCCTTCCCATTTAGGTCACCACAGAGCACTGAGTAGAGTTCCCTGTGCTATACAGTAGGTTCTCATTAGTTATCTGTTTTATACATAGTAGTGTATATATGTCAATCTCAATCTCCCAATTCATCCCACCCTCCTTCCCCCACCCCCATATCCATACCTATGCTCTCTACATCTGTGTCTCTATTTCTGCTTTGCAAATAAGTTCACCTGTATCATTTTTCTAGATTCCACATATAAGCGATATTATACAATATTTGTTTTTCTCTTTCTGACTTACTTCACTCTGTATGACAGCCTCTAGGTCCATCCATGTCTCTGCAAGTTGCACAGTTTTGTTCCTTTTTATGGCTGAGTAATATTCCATAGTATATATGTAACCACATCTTCTTTATCCATTCTTCTGTTGATGGACATTTAGGTTGCTTCCATGTCCTGGCTATTGTAAATTTAATGACTGTTTATCCCAGTGTTTTTACCAAGCTCAGGACAGAGAGCTATGGAGGAGCTGGAATTTGTGATTGATCTTGTCCATTGCTCATCCTCACTGCTCATTCTGTCTACCTTCTTCTTCATTCTTTCTCAGTTAGTTACATCATTTAGATATTGCCTTGTGAGCTAATAGCTTTCTCCAGGAACATTTGCATTTTAATGATAACTACTGCCAGGCGCCATGCTAAATGCTTTTCATACATTATTTCAAATCCTTTAAAACCCTCTTAGATAGTACTATCCTCAGTTATCAACAAGGAAATCGAGACTCTGAGAACTTGAGTAATTTGCCCAAAGTCACAAAACTAACATATGATTAACAAGTTCCAGAGTTAGAATTTCTCTGATTCCAAAGTCTATGCTCTTTCTGTCCCATCACACAATGATTAGTGCAGAAACCTAAAGATCTCAAGACTCAAAAGAATGAAACTGCCAGAAACAAAACTGGTTGATGAAAGTTTTGATATGGGATAAGGATATTATGGGTAGGATAAAACTGTTCACCTACTCCACATATTGAAAAGCCACTTTATTTATTTCTATCGGGAAGCATATTTTGTTAGACCATTGGAATGTTAGGCTTAAGTCTACTTGGAGATAGTCTCAGATTCCTTATTTACTGATACAGTTCATCATTCTTGTCTGGTAACTTTTACAGCCAGTAGAAACCCATATGTGTTCCTCATATGGAGGAAGAAGAAAAGGACAGTCCTCCAGCCCAGGTACCTGGACAGCTTATGGGGCGTCTCAGGCAGGTTTCACCTTTGGGTCAGCCCTGTTTTTATGCCCACACAGCTCCAGCCACATGGCATCAACTTGCACCTGTTTACTCCAGATCTTCTTCCTTCCCAGGTATCAGCCACTTTATAACCTTCTAGCTACAGAGGGAGACCTGATTATCAGAGGTTCACTTGAATTACTGGAACATTCTTCCTCATATCTCTGCGCCACATTTTCTCTCAGCTTTTCCATCAGTGGCAATGGCTAATTAAATGCAAGGGGCTTCAGAGTGCTGCAAAGAGTGCTTTGCCTGCTAGTTTCATCTTGAAAACATCTTCCCCTAGCCTTTTAACCTCATCTGTCTCCTCTTAATCACCTTGGAGGCTCTCTCCACCTCCCTCATGGATGGACTCCATTGCTTTAGTTGGGTTCCAAAACTGGGCACAGTGGTTGGCGGGACTTGACCAATGAAGTATACAAGGCAGCAATTACTTATATTCTTTGTGACTGATTCTCCGTTGCTACTTCCTGAAGTTGTTTTAGTTATTCCTTTCCATTCTTATAGAAAACCAACTTAACCTTGATTTTATTGAGATTTAGAGGGGTCATTTTCTAAGTTTAGCAGGGTAAGAGGTGAACTTCACCAGGAAAGGGCTGTGTTTTCTTCTTCCTCAGCTAAAAAGAGATTTGGGGTTGCCTTTATGTTTTCCTTGTGGTTAAAAAGGCGCAGTTGCTTGTTTTGCAATAGGTTTTCTTCTGTGTTGTATGCAATTTTCTCTTTTATACCTTTTTTCCCCTTTAAAATTAAATCCAGTAAAATGTGAAAGAAAGAGAAGTGAAATAATCTTCACAGCTGCTGAGTTTTCCTGGGAGGGAAAGACATCTCAATTTTAAAGTTACTCTTAAAACATGAAATCATTGTTCTTTCAAACAGCTGTCTGGTCAGAAACTCCTTTGTAGTGTTCATTTTTAAACAGCAATTTTTAAAAACCACTAAGAGCTTTGTAAAGATTTCCTTTATCTGGTTATGAATTATTTTCAGTCTTTTGAGTAATTGTTAAATGATGAAACTTACTGGAATAAAACAGATGTCTGTTTTTTCTTTTGTTGTTTAGGCAAAAGGGGGAAATGTCATTGGGATATCGGGAATTACTTGGTACCTTGACAGTGAAGTCTAGATAAATTATTGTTAGTATCTTAGCATTCCATTCACCATCAATTTTTATACGTACTGCCAGAATATAAGCTTCATGAGAATAGGGACCTTGTCTGTCCTATTCGCCATGTGTCCCTCAGGGCCTAGCACAATAACTGGCACATAGCTTCTCAACAAATGTTTATTAGACAAGTAAATCAATAAATTAATGCCACAAGAACCATTATACAGAATGACATGTCACATAACCAGTTACATACTTCATCCATCCGTCTGTTATATTTTACAGAGACACTTGGTGTGGAAATCTTCCTTAATAGAAACTTGGAGGTTGAAGATGTATCTCATAATCTCTACTGTTTTTATTAGTCCTTTATGGATCTTTTACCCAGGATTTTTATGTAAATCATCTCTGACATTGTTTATATTTCTACCACCTCTAGAAGTAATAAATTCCTTAAACAGAAGATGTAGTTCAACTCAAATGCTGTATAAGTAAGTCATTAGGGGAACATAGAGAAGAGGATAATTAATGCTACCTGGGGAAGACTCAGAGGAAGGAATATATGAGTTGAGGCTCTAAGGATGAGCGGAAGTTTGCCAGGAGGTAAAGAAGGTAGGAGGACATAGGCAGCATTGAATGAAAAGGGCTGAAGGATGAAAAGGCATGCCGTGGGACCCCTGGTCATAGAACCACCACCATCATCATCAACACATTCTGCATAAATATTGGATTGCAACAACTTTTTTAAATGCTATTGTATTATTGGCTAATTTGCCTGCTATTGGTTATGCCCAAGTAGACACATGACCTGTGGTTGTTTGGCTTGTCCTCCTATGGGAAATACTTAATGAGGCTATTAAGCTGTATTAAAATAAAATAAACAAATTCATGTGGTACATAGCATCACAGCCACATGTAGTATGGTCATTATTTATTATCTTGAGACACCAGTCCCACATCTCCAGCTGCCTACTGGGCATTTTCACTCAGAAGGCCTACTTTCACTTCCCGTTTAACCCATCTGAAACCAAAACTATTAACCTCTCTTCAACGCTACCCCTCACTGTTGGAGTTTTAGGGGGCCAATAAATCACACTCTTTTCTCCCCTTCTCCAGTTCAGATTTGTTGTTGTTGTTGCTGTTTTTGGAAGCACAGGAAACAAACAGATAAGTCATGAAACAAATGGATCTAGATCTGTGGCCAAGTGTCTTGCTAATACTTCAGCCCCCAATAATCATAGACAAAGCTGAGCAACCACAGACCTCTCCCACAAAGCAGAACTCACCAGAGCATCTTGGAATGAGAGAGAAATGCATGTGTCCTATGGACACAGGCTTGCTCAATTTCTCTTTTATAACCCATCAATCAAATCTATCAGTCCTCCTCCTCTTTTGCAGGAGAAACAATGAAGTCTGGGGAAAAGGGGCCAGGAGCAGAAGGTCTTTCAAGAAACCAGGTCTTTCCAGTTTCTACTAAGGAATTTCTATTTCTATTTCTATTTTTATTTAGATTACCTTCTTAAATTGTGTGACATCAGATTATTTTAGCATTTGGGTATGAGGAAGAATATTTAGATATAAAATATGCTATATTTTAAGAATTTCCACCACTTAAATTGTAATCTGCCTTCTTTATGACCTTTCTCTTCATAAATAAGACCCCACAGTTATAACCAAAATTCATGCTTTCAGCTCTTTTATTGTGTCAGTGATTAACACTGACATGGACTTGGCACCATGGCCGTTGGCAGCCAGAGAAAGTCAGGAGTGGTGGTGACTCAGCTGATTCTGCAGCTGCACTTACAGTAAATGTGTTTTGCAATGCTCTTATATTTTAAAATATTTTTTATAAAAATTAATTTTTTTTCATTTAAAATTTTTATTTCTTCACCTTTTTCTCTTCACTGGGTCAAGGAAAGGTAATACTAAAGACTGAATATCAAAATTGGTGATCTTTATCCTAATACAGTGGGGAGCCATTGATGGGGTTGCGTTTGGCTACAGAATGGAGAGTAGGAGAGAAGCAGGTCTAGGAGTTAGGAGTTTTGTGTAGCAATCCAGGTGAAAGATGATGGTGTCCTGGACTAGAATGGAGGCAGTGGAGATGAAATAAAGGAGATTCATTAGGGGGCTGTGTTGACAGACGGACTGATTGAAACTGAAGTGCGGGAAAAAGAGACATCCAGAATGACACGTATCTAGCACAAGCAACTAGTTGGAAGGGGGCACCATTTACTAATACGAGGAAGCTTTGGAGGAAGGGAAGATTTGAGAGTAACTCAAGATTTTGAAAGGGAAATATCCAGAATTTAACTGTAACTTGGAGGAGAAATCTGGGATTTGTGAGTGGTCAATTTATACATGGTACTGAATGCAAGTGATCTCTTTACAGTATTCCTCACAAAAACTTCTCTTAGGAAAAACCCTACTTGGTAGTGGTGGCTGGATCTTTTTTTCTATTATTGAGGTATAATTGACATATAACTTTATATTAGTTTCAGGTGTGCAACATGATTCGATATCTGTTTATGTTGTGAAACGGTCTCCACAAGTCTAGTTAACATCTGTCTCCACACATAGTTACAAATTTTTTTCTTGTGGTGAGAACTTTTAAGATTTACTCTCTTAGCAACTTTCACATATGCAATGCAGTATTATTAACTATGATCACCATGCTCTGATCACCATTACATCTCCATGATTTATTTCTTTTTTAACTGGAAGTTTGTATCTCTTGCCCACCACTCCATGCCCTGCTTTTGGCAACCAACAATCTGTTCTTTGTATCTATGAGCTCAGTTTTTTGTTTTGTGCTTTATAAGATTTGACATATAAGAGAGATCATACAATATTTGTCTTTGTCTGTGAGACTTATTTTACCTAGCATTATATACACACACACACACACATACACACACACACACACATATAAATAACATTTTCTTTACCACTCATCCTTTGATGGACACGTAGGTTGTTTCCATGTCTTTTGAGTTTAATGTCTTACTTTTCTTTGGATAAGTACCCAGAAGTGAATTGCTAGATTGTACTGTAGTTCTATTTTTAATTTCTTGAGGAACCTCCATACTCTTCCATAGTGAGTGCTCCAATTTACATTCCCACCAGCCGTGTACAAGAGTTCCCTTTTCTCTACATCCTTGCCGACATTTCTTTCTTGTCTTTTTGATAATAGCCATTCTAACAAGTGTGAGGTGATATCTCATGGTTTTGATGTGCATTTCTCTGATGATTAGTGATATTGAGCACTTTTTCATGTACCTGTTGGCCATCTGTATCTCTTCTTTGGAAAAATGTCTATTCTGCCCATTTTTAAAATCAGATTTTTTGTTGTTGTTGAGTTATGTGCATTCTTTTTACGTTTGAATATTAACCCTTTACCAGACATATGATTTGCAAATATATTCTCCTTTCATTTTGTTGATGGTTTGCCTTTTAATTTTGTTGATGGTTTCCTTTGCTGTGCAAAATCTTTTTAGTTTGATGTAGTTTTGTTGCCTTTGTATTTGGTGTCAAATCTAAAAAATCATCACCAAGACCCATGTTAAGGAGATCACTGCTTATGTTTTCTTCTAGGAGTTTTATGGTTTCAGGTTTAAATTGAAGTCGTTAATTCATTTTATATTTGTTTTTGTGTATGGTGTAAGATAGTGGTCCAGATTTATTCTTTTGCATGTGACTGTCTAGTTTCCTCAACACCATTTATTGAAGAGACTGTCCTTTCCCCAATGTATATTCTTGGCTCCTTTGTTGGAAATTAATTGACTATGTATATATGAGTTTATTTCTGGGCTCTCTATTCTGTTCTGTTGACCTATGTGACTGTTTTTATGTCAATGCTATACTGTTTTTGATTACTATAGCTTTGTACTATAGTCTGAAATCAGGGAGCATGATGCCTCCAGCTTTGTTCTTCTTTCTCAAGATTGCTTTGACTATTCAAGGTCATACTTTTAAACATTTTATGACACTCAATATCCTAACATATTTTTTAGGAGTTCTACATCTTTATTCATAGGTGAGATTGGTTTATAGAGAAATACCCCAAAGTTTGGTCCTTAAAGTACACACTAACCCTGTGAGAAGTTCAAGGAAAAAAGAATCTAGGGTCAAATAAATGGGGAATTCTGCTTAGCATGTTCTTTTCTTGGAGATTTACAGTGTGTATTGGCCTATTAATGTTTCTGAGATGACCTGCATAAAAGAATCTTTCCCTTAAAATTTGGAAAGAAAGACCTATAAACTCTCTGAGATCAGAACTAATTTGAAGAAAAGTTTTGTTTTCCAGTTTATCCTGTGGATATTGGTCAGTTGGGATTTTATGATTCTTTTTTCATAATTTCCTAGAAATTGTACCCATCATTGATACTTATAAATTTTCTATCATAAAAGTATACTTAGCATCTCTTAAAATAATTTAATCTTCTCCCTGTTAAATCATGTCTCATTTCTGATTTTGATTATTTTTCTCATCTTTTATTTACAGAGCTGTTTCATTATTTGATTCATCAAAGAACAGACTCGTAAATTTATCAATGATAATTCAGTTTTCCATAATTAGTTCCCAATTTATTATATCCTGTATTTTGCTCTGCTAAGTTTTATCATTTTCCAATTTGTTAAATGCTGACAATGTATTTTTGCTTCTTTTTTTAAAAATAATAAGATGTACGTGACTGTGATTTTGCCTCTGAATAGAATTTGCCTCTGAATAGAATCCTGAGTTTCAATCTGGTGTGTGGTATTATTTTGTCTATTTAGCAAATAGTGTGTAATTACACCTTTAAGTTGCTGTTTGACACAAAATTTGGTGAGGGTGGGGGGTTACTTTAAGTGGTTTTATGGTTCTTTTCTGCTTAACTTTTATCATAATTTCTAGTTTTATTGCACTGCTTCTTATTATTACAAGTACATGACATCAGGAATATTCTCTGTAAGATATAAGAATAATTCATTGTCCTAGCTTATTAAATTCATATTGTTGAAATCACAGGTTTGGTTCTCAATTTATAATAATGTAACATCTTGGTATCATTGATTCATTGTCAATAGTCTTTGAAGAATTTTGGATGCTGAGAAAAGACTGAAAGAGTAGTTAGTTAGCCGACAAATATTATTGAGCACCCAGCGTATAATGTAAATGCTAGAAATACATTGATCAACATTTAGCATTCCATCAATGAACTTACGTTGCAGTTGGAAGAACATAAATGGAAAACGAGGTTGGAAAGGTAGATCATTCATGGCAAGAAGTTTGAATTTATTTCCTGCTCATGGTGGGAAGTCACTGGAGGATTTTAAACAGGGTGGTGATATAATATATGATCACTGTGGCTTCTTTGTGGAGAGTGGATCAAGAGAGGTGTCAAGGAGGTGTTAGAAAGCTGTAACAATCAACCAGATGAGAGAAGATGGTGGCTTGGATGTGGGAGTCTGTAGTTCAGTGTAGAGGTCTGGAGTTATCTGCATTTAAATGGTATTTAAGGTCACCAGACAGAGATCACCTTGGAGAAAGCACAGACCATGGAAGGAGCTTGGGGCACTCCCGAATTTAAAAGTCTAACAAAGGAAGAGGAGACAGCAAAAGAGATTAAGAAGCTGCAGTCAGTAGGGTAGAAGTGTGGAAAGCAGGAGAGTGTGATATTGCAAAAGTCTTGAGAAGACAGTGATTGAAGAGAGGGAGTGGTCAACAATGTCAGATGCTGCAGTGAAGGCAAGTCACATGAAGGCTAGGAACTGAGCATTTTCTGTGGCAAAATGTAGATCACATAAACTTGATAAGACCAGTATCTATAGAGTAGCAGGACCACAAATCTCACCTGGGATGGATTGACAAAAGAATGAGAGGAGAGAGAATGGAGAAAATGATTCAAGATAACTCAAGGAATTTCACTGTAAAAGCAAACAAAAATGAGGCAGTTCTTAGGGGGTGAAAGTGAAAGTATGTGTGTGTATGTGTGTTGTGTGTGTATGTGTTTTAAGATGGTTGCTTTTGAGGCATGCTAGTATGCCATATGAGTGATCCAATAGTAGAAAGGAAAAATTGTTGACATGGAAGAGAAAAGAAATAATTGCAGGAAGTTCAGGAAGACATTAGAAGACATGGGACCCAGTGTATAAGTTGAGGGTTTGGTCTTCCGTGGTACAAGAGGAAGGCAGAACCTGTGGTTGCTAATGCAGGTAGTCTGGTGGATTTGGTGGAAAGAAGATACAATTCTCATCAGATTGTATTTGTTTTTCCTGTGTAGTATGAAGCAGAATTATCTGTCAAGTGTGAGTGGCAGATGGTGTATCAGAGATTTAGGGAAAAAAAGGTATGAAGTAATCCTCTAGTACAGTGAGAAAGTATATTGATTGAAGACTTATAGTAGGGAAGTCTGGAAAAGTTAGGTGCCCATTTGATATTTGAAGTGAGTATAGTCATCACAGTTGCATAGTTTTTCTCTTGGATTCTTTAGCAACTTGGATATATGAGCTGAGTAAGAAAGTAATTCAATTGGAGTTTTATTAGGTAAATAAAATGGTGAAGGAAAAGACAGGAAAGGGACTCAAAAGTTTGCAAGGTAGTAGTTATAGTGCTAAACTGAGTGTGCACAGAAGTGAAGACATAGCAGGGTGATGATGAGTGGGAATGTGGTAGGATCAGTGGATCAGTAAAAAAAAAAAAGTCCACAGAGGAGGCTGTTGTCCAGATTTTCAAAAGGGAAAACAAAATGGAAATTTGATCGATGAGTTTATCATCAATGCCCTGCTATATACATCTATAATTAATTATGAAATTGATATTTATAATTATTTAGAAAGGATATCAGTGATCAATAGGAACTTTCTCTGAATCTTGAAAAACAAGTTGAACCAAACTGACTCCAAATTTTTAATAGAAGGAGTAGATATAATATACTTAGACCTTGATATAGTCTTTTGAAATATGCGTGAGGGGAAATAGACATAACTTGATAGTCCATTTATGATGGACTTATGATTACATCTTAAGTCTTATTGTTGATAGCCAATGGGTACAAGTTAATGGAACATGTAACTCTGGTATGGGATCCTTTGAGTTCTGTTTTAGGTCTATAATATGATTACCAATGACTCTGATAATGATATGGGAATGTTATATAATAAATATGCAGATAATGCAAAACAGGAAGAATTGTGAATATATTGTGTGCCAGAATCTGGATTCAGAACATCTGAGCAAACTGGTAAATGGGCCAAAACTAACCAGATGAAATGTAATAATGCTAAGTATAAATTTTACTCATGTTTTAAAAAGTCTATATGCATTCAGTCCAAGAGAGGTCTGGTTTTATAGGACATCAAATGTAAGGGACCTAAATGCAGTGAAAGTAACGCATAATAATAATTTTTGTACTTTATATATTTTACTTGTACATTTAGCCGATGCTGGGCGTGGTGTGAAATAAGCTCTTCATGCATATAACCTTATTTTATTATCATAGTAAGCCTGAGATAGATAATGCTATTATCCCCATTTTATAGATGAGTAAACTGAAATTCAAAGAGGTTGCCTTCTCCAATGTCATATAAGATAATAAATGATAATAATAGCCGGGATTTCAATAGGTGTTTATGGTCTTTACTATATTCTACTGTGTTTTACTTAAATTTACATTAGTAAAAGTTTTCTGTCCAGAAAGCAGGCAAAAATTCTGCCAGACTTCTTCCTTACATATGAATAATATCGCATCTGGAGATCTGTGATCAGTTGCTGGCATCTCATTTTCAGAAAATCCATTTAAAATACAGCAAATTCACAAGAATGCAAGAAGGATGCAGTGTTATCTAGAAACCTCTTCATATGAGAAACATTTGGAAAAGTTGACAAAAGTGTTGGCTTGGGGACTAGAAGACTTGTGGGACACGTAATATCTGGTCTCAGATATTTGAAGAACTGTCATAGGCAAAGAAATTAAACCTCACATTTTTAACACCCAAAGACATTCTTATGATGTGAATGAAAGTTATGTATATAATCAAAACATGGGCTCATCATGTGGTCATGTTCTCTACAGTGTAACACTTAAAAGCCTTTTACTTATGGGATAAAATTTCTTATGGTCATTTTTAATACTGAGATGAATTTTATTTTTTCAAACTGCAAAACATATAGTTCAGCTTGATTTCATAGTGAAATCATTCAGAAGCCCATATCTGTGTGATTGCAGCTGAAATAGACTAAACAACAACAAAAAATGCAGTCAGTACAAATTGCTGTGGGTTATCTATATAGCTACGGCATGTGGTGAGAACCTGGAAGCTGCATCCACAGAATTTATGAGACTTCAAGTAAATCAGCTCAGTTTAGTGTTTTAGACCTGTATCCAACTCTCCTTGGATGTCTAGACACAGCCTAAGACGAGGCTTCAAAAATGGGTAAAAATGAAGCAGCCAAAGCCACCAGAAGCCTTTGACCCTCTTCTAATGTTTCAACCAGATAATTATTTTCCCTCTCAAGAATTTGGCTATCCTTTGAGGGAAAAAAATCAAGATTTTCCATTTGAAGAGCCCCTGAAAGAAAATACTCTGGAGAAAGGTCAGTAAGAGTGGGCCAAAGCTGAATTCTTCAGATCTGCTTAGAGAGTGTGGAAAGTCTGTACCCTCTACTTTTTGTGCTTTCCAGCTGGCCAAGAGCTCCCATGGCATTTGTCCAGCTTTGCCTTCCCCATACCTTTACATCTTAAAGAAACTCATACTGTGTAGTGGAAATGCCTCAGATGGAAACCTACGTGGTAGTTAAAAGCTATTGTAGAGAGGTAATTAGAAAATTAAAAACTGATGAATTTTGATTCCATCAAGATAATCCATTACCCTTTCTGCTCTGTAGCAAAGATATGACCTTTCAAATTTTCCAACAATAAACTCTCATACTAGGAAAATGTATTTCCTTTAAATATGTCCCACTTTAATTAAAATTACTCATTCTACTTATTATGGTTTGTCTCTTCAAACTTTTTAAATCTTAGGTTTTCTGTAGAAAGTTAAGGGTCCAGTCAAAAATGAAAAAGGTGGTTTTAAAAATAAGCACAGTCCAAGTTCATTCCATAGTTCATTTATTCATTGATTCCTTTGTTCATTCATTCAACTCATATTTGCTTTACAGAGGCTATATGCCAAGGAACGTGGTAGGCCCAGGTTGTGCCGTTAATTAGCTATGTGATTTGGGGAAAGTCACCTAATCTCTCTGAATCTCAGCTTCCTCAACTGTAAAACAACTCTATAACCAACTTTGCAGGGTTGCTATGAAGGTTAAATAAGATGACCTCTTATAAGATGGTGAAAAATTAGAAGCTTCTCTTTTGCCCTTCTCCATCCATTGCTATATCCAAAAACTCATATACAACAGAGATGGAAAGTCTCAAAAGCACTGGGAAGTGGAAATGTCAGTCAACTATTTGCAAGACTCACAGAGTGAACTAGATTGAAATCCTTTGAGTGACCATTGCATGCATTACCCTGAATAAGAAAAACTGGGCTAAACAGTAAAAAAAAATAAGAAATTTCTTCACTTACTCACTGAATCAATGTGAGAAATGTAGAGACTGCCCCAACCAGAAATTTAGATAGCTAACTCTAGTTTGAGCCAGCTCAAAAAATGAATCCAAGTAAGAATTTACAAATTGAGAAGTCCAGGTAGAAAATGCCTGATGATAAATCTTTATTAAAGTTAAACATGTAGAGTTCCATCTAAATAATTGCTTAAGTATAACAAAATTGAATACAAAAGTAAAAAGAGAAAAAAAGGAGCCTCAAAGAAATGTGAAAACAATAATTCAGAAATAATATTCTAGGTTAATATTTCTAGACAGATTTGCAAATGTCATGAGATAATGTGAAAAGTAAAAGCTTCTAAATCCCCCAAGAAGCCAAAACTTATTATTTTATTCCTAAAGTTTATATACAGGAATTTTATATACAAAAATGAATTCAAGAATAATTTGGAAAACTTTAAGATGGTCATTTACCTGTAGAACTGAAAACCACTAAAATAATATAGAAACCAAAAAGACGAGAAATAAACATGATTAAAACTTTCCTAATTGTAGGAGGTGATTTTCAAATTGGGATGAAAATTAAAGCCTACTTTACAGTTAGCATTTATAACAGATATTTCTTTTTAAAAACTAAAACAAATGGATAAAAGCAAAAGAGTAAAAGAGGCAAAGATATGTCAGGCAAAAGCAAATAAAAAATGAGAAATTATTATAATAATATACAAAAAGTATGTAATGAAATCAGAACAAAGAACATCATTTCCATAAATATATAAAAATGCTCATCCTCCTTTGCAAAAATATTAAAGCTTTGATGGAGAATCATTTTTTTAATTTATTTATTTTACTTATTAATTTTTGGCTGCATTGGGTCTTTGTTGCTGCGCGCGGGCTTTCTCTAGTTGTGGTGAGCAGGGGCTACTCGTCATTGCAGTGTGCAGGTTTCTCATTGCTATGGCTTCCCTTCTTGCGGAGCATGGGCTCTAGGTGCGTGGGCTTCAGTAGTTGCAGCACATGGGCTCAGTAGCTGTGGCGCATGGGCTTAGTTGCTCCTCAGCATGTGGGATCTTCCCGGACCAGGGTTCGAACCTGTGTCCCCTGCATTGGCAGGCAGACCCGTAACCACTGCGCCACCAGAGAAACCCCGAGAATCATTTAAATTATAAAATTTGCAAAGGTGTTTTAAAGATGATAGTCATTATTTTTATTTATTTATTTTTTTTGGCGGTACGCGGGCCTCTCACTGCTGTGGCCTCTCCCGTTGCGGAGTACAGGCTCCGGACTCGCAGGTTCAGCGGCCATGGCTCACGGGCCTAGCCGCTCCGTGGCACGTGGGATCTTCCCAGACCGGGGCACAAACCCGTGTTCCCTGCATTGGTAGGCGGATTCTCAACCACTGTGCCACCAGGGAAGCCCGATTGTCATTATTTTTAAGGGTGTGATGGTACTCATTATTCAATAAGTATTTATTGAATACCTACTAGTGCTACTCACTTAGTAAGACCTAGCAGTATAGTGTAATCAAATTAACACATCCAAATATGCCTTCCCATTTATGAAGATCTTATAATTTTCTTAATTTAAAATAATTTATTTTTATGTGTTTTATAGCCTTTCTCCTAGCGTGAATGGAGTATTTCTTCCATTTCAAAGTTATTGGGAGTATTGAGGAAAGTCATTGATTTGTATTTTTTTAACATCTTTATTGGAGTATAATTGCTTTACAATGGTGTGTTAGTTTCTGCTGTATAACAAAGTGAATCAGCTGTACATATACATACATCCCCATATCTTCTCCGTCTTGCATCTGCCTCCCACCCTCCCTATCCCACCCTTCTAGGTGGTCACAAAGCACAGAGCTGGTCTCCCTGTGCTATGTGGCTGCTTCCCACTAACTATCTATTTCACATTTGGTAGTGTATATATGTCCATGCCACTCTCTCACTTCTGCCCAGCTTACACTCCCCCCTCCCTGTGTCCTCAAGTCCATTCTCTACATCTGTGTCTTTATTCCTGTCCTGCCCCTAGGTTCTTCAGAACCATTTTTTTTTTAGATTCCATATATATATGTTAGCATACGGTATTTCTTTTACTCTTTCTGACTTACTTCACTCTGTATGACAGTCTCTAGGTCCATCCACCTCACTAAAAATAACTCAATTTCATTTCTTTTTATGGCTAATATTCCATTGTATATATGTGCCACATCTTCTTTATCCATTCATCTGTTGAAGGACACTTAGGTTGCTTCCATGTCCTGGCTATTGTAAATAGAGCTGCAATGAACATTGTGGTACACGACTCTTTGAATTATGGTTTTCTCAGGGTATGTGCCCAGTGGTGGGATTGCTGGATCATATGGTAGTTCTATTTTTAGTTTTTTAAGGAACCTCTATACTGTTCTCCATAGTGGCTGTATCAATTTACATTCCCACCAACAGTGCAAAAGAGTTCCCTTTTCTCCAGACCCTCTCCAGCATTTATTGTTAGTAGATTTTTTTGATGATGGCCATTCTGACCTCTGAAGCCCTTCAAGCCTCAGCTCCCAGCCCCCGGCCCGTCCCGGCCGGTGAGCAGACAAGCCTCTCGGTCTGGTGAGTGCTGGTCGGCACCGCTCCTCTGTGCTGGAATCTCTCCGCTTTGCCCCCCGCACCCCTGTTGCTGCACTCTCCTCCGTGGCTCCTGGCCGAAGCTTCCCGCTCCGCCACCCGCAGTCTCCACCCGCGAAGGGTCCTCCTAGTGTGTGGAAACCTTTACTCCTTCATGGCTCTCTCCCTGTGGTGCAGGTCCTGTCCCTATTCTTTTGTCTCTGTTGTTTCTTTTTTCTTTTGCCCTACCCAGGTACGTGGGGAGTTTCTTGCCTTTTGGGAGGTCTGAGGTCTTCTGCCAACATTCAGTAGGTGTTCTGTAGGAGTTGTTCCACGTGTAGATGTATTTCTGATGTATTTGTGGGGAGGAAGGTGATCTCCATGGCTTACTCCTCCGCCATCTTCAAGGTCCCTCCATGATTTTTGTATATTTGTCTTGCAGTCATTGTTAGTCTTTTAAGCAAGTATCTTAATACTAGCAGTGTTTTGTAAAAGCAACTTGGGTTTTCCAACTCTTTCTGAGTTAATTTTGTTGATATTTTTCAAGGATATTATTAATTACCTCTAGGTTCTTAGTTTTGGCATAAGATTGCATAAAGTATTTGATTGTAATTTTCTCAATCTCCTATATATTTGTGGGTATGTATTCTATCCTTTCTCATTTGTGATCTTGTATACTTTTGTTTTCTCCCCTAATTAGGATTATAAATTTATTATCTATTACTAAAGGGAAAATACTGATGGATGTCTTTATCCTTTATGCTATCTTAATATTTCCTATTTCATTAGTTTTGGTTTAATCTATGTTAATTTCCTTTCTTGGCTTATTTTTTTTTTATCCTAATTTAACACTTTCTATAGATGAATATTAACTTTTAAAATTTTTTCTCTAAATGATGAACATATTTAAAGCCATAAGTTTTCCTATAGCCTTTGCTGTGCTCCACTGGTTGGATATGATGTGTTTATATATTTTTTATTGCTTTCTAAATAATTTACAATTTTGTTTTGGTTTCTTCTGTAATACAAGAATTATCAAGGAGTGTGCTTGCTTTTTATTTTCTTTTTGAGTCTTTTTCTTAGAAATTCATTTTTTCTTTTTTTTTTGTTTTGTGACCAAAGAATGGGATTCATAAAATCTCTCTTCTTTTTAATTTCTTAAAACTCATATTATGTGTGTGTGCAGATCCAAGTATATGACAGATTTTTGTAAATGGTTTGTTGATCGTGAAAACATCTTTATCTTCTATTTAAGCGATAAAGGAACCTATTAAATTTACTTCATCTGTTGTACTATTTTTTTTTTTATGTGCTTACTTATTTTTTTGTCCACTATATCAAATTTGAAAAATGCCATATTAAAACTTTCCATATTTATATTTTAATTAATTATATGCAATAGTTATGTCAAGTTTATCCTACATTTTTAAGTAACATTTGCTTCATTTATTTGTCTATTATATTATTTGGTGCAAACAGGTTTATAAGTATTTTCCAGTCTTCATAAATTGTACTTTATATCATTACATAATATTTCTATTTGTTCTATTTAGTGCTTTTAAATTGTTTATCCTGTTCAGTACTTTTAAATTCTATCTTGCCTATATTAATATTGCCATTCATGAATTTTTATTTCTTTGTTTTGTGTTTGTCTGATATATCTTTACCTGTTCCTTTAGTTTTGCAAATAACATATAATTGGGTTTTATTTTTTTAACCTAAATTAACTGTTTAGCTGAGAGAATTCAGTTCACTTTTATTAATTTAATAATTAATATACTTGATTTTATTCCTATCGTTAAAATTTCCTGTTTTGTTGTTTCTTTTCTTAATTTTTTGTTGATTTGATCAAGAGGCTATTAATTTTCTTTATTTTTTCTTTTTTAATTTGGGAGTTCTGTACTTTTTATTTTATTAATATTTACACTCACCAGTATATAACCCTATTATTCCATGAGGCAAATTATCAAATATTTCTCTCCCAAGACACTTTCTTCTCCTACTTCTCTCCTTGCCCACTTCTTCCAACAATATGAGAACTCTGGGATCCCTTTGCTTCCCTACTCTTCACTCCTATACCCATCAGAGGAGAACTTGTGAGCATCTTTTTTTCCTTCCACCCTCCCCTGAGTTTTAGACTATTTGAATTTCTGTTGCAATGTGTCTCTTCTTCTTTAAGACTTCTTATTTAGTCCTTATATTGCAATTCTTAGATGATCTATCATTATTTATTTTGATTTGACTCTATGGATACGGCAAATTTTGTTGCTTACCACTGTTTTCTCTTCTCTTAGTTTTTCTTCACCCTTGAACACTCTCTGCAGGTACATTCAGTGTTGTTGTAATCCTAATACTGCCTTAGCATCTCCCTCAGATTGGGTATATGGTGATAACCTGGCTGGATGTGGGACTCTGAGTCTGAAGTCCTCTTAAGAATTCATGAATACTATTTCATTGCCTTCTACCTTTTGAATGTTCAGTCCAGTGCCAGTCTAATTCTTTTTCCTTTGTAAGCAACTTTCTCTTTCTTTACAGACGACTTTTCTTTATCTCAGAGCTCAAGATTTATACTAGCAGGTGTGTATGTGGTAATTTTTCTCATCAATTCTATCTGAAACAGCACTTTAATGTAAAGATTTGGATCTTTCTAAAAATCAGGATACGTTTCTTTTTTTCTTTTCTTTTTTTGCGGTACGCGGACCTCTCACTGTTGTGTCCTCTCCCATTGCGGAGCACAGGCTCCGGACATGCAGGCTCAGCGGCCATGGCTCATGGGCCCAGCGGCTCCGCGGCATGTGGGATCTTCCCGGACCGGGGCATGAACCCGTCCGTGTCCCCTGCATCGGTAGGCAGACTTTGTCAACCACTGCGCCACCAGGGAAGCCCACGTTTCTTTTTAAAACAACAGGTTTTTTTCATAATTATTTTTCTCCTCCCATCTTCCTCCCAGTTCCATTTTCTGGAACTCCTATTATTTACAGGTTAGATGTTCTGGGTCTTTCCTCCACACTTCTCTCTTTATATTTTTCTAATTCTCCTACTGGATCTTAACATCTACTAATTCTAATCTCAAGATTGATCATCCTTTCCTTCAACTTATCTACTCAATATATTAACTTAAAAATCTTATTTTTCTTAGTTCTATAAGTCTTTTTTAATGCCCTTTTGTACCTCTTCAAATACTTATTATTCTTTTGCTACCCCCAACCTTTCTCTTTTGTTGATAGACTGTTCTGATTGCCTTCTTTATTCTTTGTCTCTCTGGCTGTTAGACCTCTTTGGGTGTCCTTTTATTTTCCTTTGTTCATTGTGGCACACGTGCAACTGCTGGGTACTTTAAGTGGACTGGTCCCATGAGTGTGGGAAGGCACAGGAGTTAACTGTGCAATGAGGGAAGGACAGATAGCTGCAGACAGAGAGAGCAGTATATTCAAAGACTTCGGGAGTAAGCATGGCATATATGAAGAAGTAAAAGGCCAGTGTGGCTTAAAAATCAAGGGAGGGCTTCCTTGGTGGCGCAGTGGTTGAGAGTCCGTCTGCCGATGCAGAGGACGTGGGTTCGTGCCCCGGTCTAGGAAGATCCCACATGCCGCGGAGCCGCTGGGCCCGTGAGCCATGGCCGCTGAGCCTGCGCGTCCGGAGCCTGTGCTCCGCAACGAGAGAGGCCACAGCAGTGAGAGGCCCGCGTACCGCAAAAAAAAAAAAAAAAAAAAAAAAATCAAGGGAGAACAGAGTATGAAAAGAAACTAGAGAGTAAGGTAATGTTGGGCCAGACTGTGCAGGACTTTGTAGGCCATCATAGTGAGTGTGGTCTTTTCCTAAAAGCATGTAGTATTGCAGTGTTTTATACCAAGGGTTTTAACTGGTATAACCAGGTATATTTATGTGAATATCTGATTCACATTTTCAGAAGATAATAAGGATTAGAGAGCAAATTTAAAGTGGTCGTGTGATGCTGCAAGACTAAAGAGATGTTGTAATAACCCAAAAGAGAGATGATAATAACATGATGGTCAATATACAGGAAGTACACTTTTAAGTGGTAAAATGTAAGGAGGTGTATGAGAGTGTGGAAGATGTCTAAGATACCTCCAAAGTATCTGCATTACACTGATGCTGCATGAAATGGGAACATCAAGTTGGAAATCACCAATTCAGTCATCCATGTCACAGTGCCTTTGAGATACTCAAGTGGAGAAGTCAATAAGCAGTATGAATCGGGCAGGTCTGGACAGGGGATGTAAATATGTAAGCCATCTGAGTTAGGTGTAAATTGAAACTCTTAGCCATGAATGAGAATACCTTGGAAGAGATAAAGAAGAGAAAAAGATTGTTAATCTTGTACACTGCTAGTATCTGTCTAAATTGGATTATCTTTTCTGGAAAGATGATTGGAACGTGTATCATTGTCTTCAAAAATGATTATAACTTTGATTCTGTCACTCTATTTGTAAGAATCTATCCTCAGAAAATAATAGTAGTAAATTAAAGTAGAAAGACAAAGACTTATGGATAAAAATATTTATTTGAGCTTTATTTATGATTGCAAATAAAGTAAATTACTTATCTAATATTAGGAGGTCAAGTAAATTATCATACATTTATATTAATGAATATTATAACATTATAATTTGATGTTTATGAAGATGTAATAGCGTAAGTATATGACCATGATACAATAGTAAGTGAAAAGGACACAAAATAGAGAGAGACAGAGTGAGAAAGAGAGAGAAACTCAACTGTGAAAAAATGCATAGAACAAAGGAATATAAAGAAATAGGTTTATCTGTAAATAGTAGAAAATGGTTGATTGTATCCATTTTTATACTTTTATCTAGTTTCTAAATTATTCTAAATGGGCATTATTACATCTTGTGTATTATTTTATTATTAGGAAAGGAAATATAAAATTATAGTATTGTCCAGTTGTCAATATGCACTTCATAGGCACTTTACTCTGTTAAATATTAATGTTCTTTCCTTTTCAAATATTGATGAGCATTTGTGATTTGAATCCAGCATAATATTTTAGTTTTTTGAGATTATTGCCATAATTTTAAAGTTTTATGAGCCATTTAGATTTGTAAATTAGTTTCAAAAATTGATCTGATTACTAGACAATAGCAAATCCATTCCCCTCAGAACAACTCCCTGTCAGTTGGCACTCAGTGTGTCATACTGAGAATCTTTGTTATTTCCTTCCCTTCTTATTGCTTAGCAGTACAGATAACTCTAAATTCTTTAATGGGAGGGTTTTTTAATTGTATAATACATACATATAGGAATTTGCTAATTATTTGAAATGCAATAGATTGTTTTTGTTTTTCTTCAGTGACTGTCAGAGAACCCTTCATTTGGACTGTCATTTGTATCATCATCTGCAGGGATATGAAATCATTTTGAATTTGGTTCAAAACTAAAAGCATGATTTTTTTTTGACTCCAGGAATGTATACAAAGACTATCGCTTTCTCGAGCTGGCATGTGATTCACAGGAGGATGTAGACAGCTGGAAGGCATCTCTACTAAGAGCTGGGGTTTATCCAGATAAATCTTTAGTAAGTTGGATATATCTCTTATTTTAAAATTATTAACCATGTTTAAGAAAGCATAATTGTACATACTATATGCTGGAAAAGCTAATTCTTGTCTGACTTAATTAATTTGCCATAGTTTTAACTGCTACTTTGCTTATATTTTTTTTTATCCATTAGATTTCTATTATAAGAAGTTTATCAGTATATTTTTAAAGAAAATGCCCAACTTTGCCATGAAACATAATATACGTAATCTCAAAGCAAGAGAGTTTCTTATGCTGTTGTACAGTATACTATTCTATAGTATTCATATAAGCAGGTTATAACATTCTTCATATAGTCATAGTATATATATCATCAATCAGAACACTATTTCATATTCTTTAAAATGTACTTATTTTTATAAAAATCTACCTCCTTTCATTATGTCTGTGGTACCTATATCCAAAATTAAACTCTGGTTAATGTCATTGTGAGTATAAAAGAACAAAAAAATATTACCATTGCTATATTAATAAAGATAAGTTATTCCCACTTATCTTTATTAATATACTTCAAGGGTCTTAGAGACAGTTCTCTCATTCAAGTTAATAAACAGACCTTCTATTTGTGTTCTTTGGAAAATGTAATATTACACAGACTAGTCTGGATTTAAACTTCAGAATTCCCACCCAGCATATGTACACACACCATTAAACAGACTCTTCAGATGAGTGGCTCTTACTGCTTACTTGCTACCCCTGAGAATTGTACTATCCAGGTTCCCCCCCAGAAGTTAAGCAATGAGACTGAGCTTTAAGGATTTACTCCAGCTTGACCTTTGTGGTGCTTAGATTGGCTGTAGATTAGTTTATAGGACTGACCATGTATAAGTTGGGTTATTTCTAGGCCCCAAATAGGGATAGAGTCTTCTCAAGGGAAAGTCTGAGATGTGAGCACATTGTGGGACAATTGAAGCATCTTGGGGTGGATTTCAGACCTGACCATATCCCTGAGGTTACACTGGAATTTAACAAAGTTCCAAAGTTCCAGGGGTAAAGGATAGAGGATTTGTGCCAAAACATTCTCCTTGTTGCTGTTATTTTAGTTCTCACGTAGACCTCTTAACCCTATCTCAACCTCCACTTGTCTGGTTAACACCTAAAAGAGTGAACCCCCATGACACACCCTGTGCCTTCCAAATGAGGTGAAACCAGACTCTTTCCAGGTGCTATGCAGTACAGAGGTATCTTCTGTACCACTTCTATTTTTGTTGTTAATTCTAATCATTACTTATTACTCTTTCCTATCCATTGACGGTAGTGTGTTTAATTTCTATATTAAACGTTCTGTATTAAAAATGCACATATACTTAATGTTTTATTCATTCATTCCACAAAAGCCTGTTGAGCACGTGGTTTTTGCCAGCTACCTTTCCAGGCACTAGTGATGCAGAGGTGAACGGTGAGGCCCTGCCCCACCAAGGAACAGACGTTAAATAATTGAATGCATACGGTATAATTGTAGAGTGTGATTGTTAGAGTGATAAGTTCTATAAAAAATTAAATTAAAGGGACAGATAGTGAGAATGAGGGGCAAGTGAGCTTTATTTTAGTAAGGTGATTAGGGAAGGCTCCTTTGAAGAGTTGACATTTGAGTAGACTCCTGAAAGAAGCGGGGGATAAATACTATGAACGTCTGATGGAGAGTGTTCATGGCAGAGGGCTAGCAAGTACAAAGCCAGCTCAGTGTCTTAGAAGAGCAGCAAAAAAAGTCAGAGTGTCTAGACACAATGAAGGAGAACAAAAGTAGTTGATGATTTCCAAAAGTGGTCAATAGCCAGATTATGTAGGCCTTGAAGGAGGTGGCCAGCATTTGAGTTTTATTCTGGGTGAGATGGGAAGCCATTGGAGGGTTTCAAGCCAGTTAGTGACATGATAAGATTTATGTTTTTAAAAGATTGTTATGGCTGGATTGTTACGAGAACCAGCACAGCCTGTGGGTTAAATCACAGGCATTAGCATCAAACTACATAGACTGAAATTCCTGAGGCTCACATACAAGCTGTGAGATCTTGGGAAGGTTTCCTAGCCCTTTTATCTTTCAAGATTCCCACATCTAAAATGGAGATAACAAGAGTCTGCTATAGCGTGGTTGACAGGATTAAATGAGATAATGCAGGGAAAGCACTGGACAGGTTAAACACAAGTAAGCACTCTATTTTTATTTATAATGATGACGATGAGAATAATAATTATTTTCATCACAGACTACTTACTTAAGCAAGTAGAAGAGAGTTAAAACATTGTGGATATTTATAATACAGCCAAATGAGATTGTAAATACTTTATGATATTTTTTGTCTTCCAAATACGTTTGGTTATATAAAATGTCAGTGTGTTTGTGTGTGTGTGTGTGTGTGTGTGTGTGTGTGTCTTCCTTCCAAGGAACTGTAATGTTTGTGAAAATGTTTTCTTACATCATAATTTTGTCAACTAAACTTATTTTAAATGCACTACACAAGTTTGCTATTTTAAAAAAAATTATGTAATGCATCTCTTGTGAGCAAAAAACTGTCTTGGAAAAGCAAAATTACCCATCCCTCTGTGAACTCTTTTTATAAATCTGAATTTTCATGTATCCATAGCTCTACACAAAAGACGATGCTCAATGAGATATTTGCTATTTATTTTTATTAGGCTGCTCAATTTGAAGCAAATCTAGAGTTGTCCTACACAAACTGTTTTGATTCTTTTCACATCATTTTTATTTGCTTATTAACATACATTTTGTACAATTGCTTGGAAAATCGAGGCAAAGGGGCTTTTTACTACATGCCAAAGACATGACAGGAAATTAAACTTGGCAGTGTGCCATGAGCATCGCTTTTCTCAGTTTTCATCATAAACAATATTTGCATTTCTTATGCACCATGTAGTTCTGCAGGTTATATTACACTATTGCTTTACTTTCAGATGTTTAAATGGAAGCTAACTACTGAAAGCAATCTAAGTAGAATGCTTATCTAAACATTGCATTTCGTGAACACTCTTAGGTTTGGGGGAAGCGATACTTTTAGGTAGAGTTATTCCTAATTTAGAAAGATTTGATGAAGAAGTCAGAGTAACCTAATAACAGATGTCTCTTTCCAAGTAAATTTTTAGGACTTCTGGTGTTTTTGTTTTTGTATCAATAAACCATTGAGTCAACAGCAAATCAGTCAATCCCTACCCTAATAATGAAACATTTATGTGTCATACATGGATATGAGTCTAGATAAAGTTCTGCTTTCTACATGAAACATCTCTATTTTAACTCTACATGAGACATCTCTATTTTAACTGGGAAAAATTCTACATAGGTCATTTTTCTAAATTGTGTAAGTTTGGCTTCAGTTAGGTAAATAGCTATAACCCAAATTTGAATGAATTGACATTTTGGATAATTTTTTTGTCCAAACTAAGGTTGCATACTTTTTTATAACATGTTTATCCTCATCATATCTTTTTCTATCGTGTCCACGTGGTGGAATGTTTTTATGTCACTCATATCACAGTGTTCTGCTACCTTGTTCCTTCTGTCTCTTAGGTCATTTCTCTTGGAGTTTTCTACAAATTTTTCTTCTTTCTTTCCTTCCCTTCCACCGTCTTCTCCCACCTCCTTCCTTACCTTCATCTAACACTATTATGATGGACTCTAAAGATTCAAAGATTAAAAAGGAAGCAATTCTTACTTTATAGGAGTTCCAAGTCTAGTGGAAGAGAGAGATGCAAATAAATAACCACTCTACAGTGTGATTAAAAAAACTATAGTGGATAGCTATATAAAGTACAACAGCCCAACTATATTCCCATGTGCATTTTCTAATTACCTTCATTCCCTTAAACTTTCTGGATCTAATGCTAAATGTAGACTTCTTATCTGAGCATTGTATTGTAATAGAATGTGGCCCTAAAATGGAAATGAGGAGTCCTGAATTTTGTTTCCCATGATGCCACTGACTTACTCAGTGAACTTAGACATAGCATCTCTGAGCCACAACTCTGTCACCCTACCATCACCTGAGCTTTCTGAGCAGCCAGAATACTTTTTAAATATATTTAAATCTGAATTTGGATTAGGCAGAATTTTATTTTTTATTTCTATTTCCTTTGGCCATTAACTTGAAATTATAGTCAGTATAAAATTGTTAAATAAGTGTGTAGGATTTTACACAGTTTCAAAGTAAAGATGCTTCTAATTGAATTAATTAATAGTTTTCTGGTTTTGTTTTTTACTGACGAGATGTTCCCTCAAGGATTTGGGGAAAGTTGAAACAGGAGTGGGGACTGAAACCGAGTCCCCCTGAAACTGAGTTCCTCTGCTAAGTTTATAACTAACCTCTGTACCCAAAACTTTATTCCCTTTCTTGCTCCACACCATTTCCCCCTCAAAATTAAGGAGCACCAAAAAGCGTGTGTGTGTGTGTGTGTGTGTGTGTGTGTGTGTGTGTGTGTGTATCAATAGCTAGGCAAGTCATAATTTTAAAACTTTTAAAATATTTTTAAATTTTTAAAAAATTTAAATTTTTAAAAAATTAAAAAAATTTTTAAAAAATTAAAATATTTTATGACACATGTACATAAATTTTTCCTCTAAGTGTGAACACAAATAAGTGCAAATTTAATTAAATATCTAAAGAATGTGGTATAACAAATGACTGATTTTTCTGACACAGTTTTGTCAGCTCACAGTAAGACTTAATTTATATATAAACATGAAGGAATTCCAAATTCTTTGGAACATTCTGTGTGCATTGAAGTTAAATAGACTTTAAGTCAAATCCACTCGCATTGGAATCCCGACCCTTCCATTTATGTGCAGTGTGGCTCAGGCAACTTACTTCACTCTCTAGTTGTTTATTCTTTTTTTAAACACAAAATAATAATCTCTTCCTCTGAGTGATTTTATGGGACTAAATGAATACTGTTGCAAATCACATCTAGCTCAGTGCCTGCAACTGGATGAAAGCATTCAATGCCATGTGACCTTTATTATTGTGATTGACTATCATTAATGTGTCCATGAAGCTGTAATTCTCAGTTTAGTAGTTACCTTTTCTTCGGAAACTATCAGTGAGATCTGGAAAGAATTTCCCCAACTGTTGTCTCAGGGTACCAGATTGCTGCCCTGTGGACAGGCTGGCCTCAAAGGCTCCATCAGTTAGTCAGGAGTGAGCCATAGAGGCTGTCAGGGTAAGTGAGAATCCACAAGCCTACCCTCAGCTGCTGGTTAACTGGCTATCCGAAAAAAGCAGCTTGCAAATCTGTGCATGCCCTGAAATAAATTTGGTGCAAATTCAGTTTTGCGTATTTGTTAAGTCATATACCTCAGAACTTTTCACAAGGGTTTTTTTCAGCTATCTAGATAGATGGTCCTCCCCTCTAGTATATGATTTAAGAGATGAAAAATGACAGTAGAAAGTGAAGCACCCTGGAACTTCACTATACCTCTGAATTCAGGACTCTCCCAGGACTCTCCCAGTCATAATTCATGCTTTTAAGGACTGCCTTGGAGGTTGAAACCATCGCGTAATGAAGTCTTTTAGGGACATCAGAAAGTCCTTTTGGATAGACTCTGCAACTGAACTTTTCTCTGTGGCAAATGACAAATAGGGGAGAAGAGGGATGGACACAGACCCCCATAAATATTTATTAATATGGTGATGACCACTCCCATGCATTTACTCAGCAGTCTTTTGTACAAGACAGAAAATGCCCATGTTAGTCCAGCTGTACATAACTTTATTCTTAGCTTATCCAACAGTGCTTCCCACAGAAATTAGAGCAGCTCCATGACCAATTTCGAAGAGTTTAGTTTTTCTTCAGTGGAGGTACTTTCTAAATATAAATGCTGCCATACAGAGTGGTGGAGGAATTATAGAGAATTTACAATTCACCAGTCATGACTGTTATGCCTCACTCAGAATAGACAATTGGGAAATGATTGAAGGAAACAAGAAATCGCAAAGCCACACCACGTCCTCCACTTGTATGTTTCTCATATTTAAGGATTAAGGCCCCCTACTCTGTGACATCACTGTTGCCACTACAAACAGAACCATCTGCCACCGAGCAGGGAAGCCAGTCATTCCCTAATGTGCAAAAATACTTGGTTGAACTCCTGAAACTTATTTGGTAGATCAAAAGCTGCACTGCTGTGGAATGCAATAAACCCCATCTGTTTGAGGTATTTTCAGCAATACTGCACTTCTTTGGAGAACCGAGGTCCCATTATTCTCTAAAAAATATTTTACTCCTGATAAAATTCTCTTTGGGGATCTTTATTGCCTTATTGAACCACTGGCATATTCTTTTACAAAAGACTCTTTTTCCCCCGATTTCATTCATTCTTGTACTGTTATTTATGTCTCACGTAAGCCAGTGATGTTAACGGTTATATCACGGCAACTCACAATGTCAAGAAGCTTCTCTACACTATTTTACCAGTGTCTTTAAATTTATGCTTTTATTAAATATGATGGATGGCCTCGATGGTCCTTGAATTAGACATTTCCCCAGTCACCAACTGGCATTGTTTTCCAGAAAATATACTCTCCTGTGATGGTTCCCTTACTGCTCTCCAGAAAATTTTTGTACGTATTACTTCCCCGCACACGCTTCCTCTCTTAAAACTAAATGCCAGATCTCCAGCTCAACCTGTTACTCCACCCGTGCTCAGGCTCCTCCACAGATGCACACACTTCAGTTGCAGCTCTCTTCCACTCTGCATCTCAGCGGAGACAGAAATTCCTTCTAGGCCCCTTGTGAGAAGAGTTCAGATCTGTTCCCTGCCCATATCCCATCACGTCTCCCTCACAGGATCTGACCTTGCGAGGACTCGGGCTGCCCTGGGGGTAATGAATCACCGTTTTATTTTTTTAAGCCATATGTGAGTTAAATTGTTTGATATAAATCATACTCCTGCAGCTCCAGTTTGAAACAGGAGAGCCATTTGCCTGCCGCCTGTGGCTGGCGGCTCTCTGTGTCTCTATCCAGAGTGTCCCTTTTAGAAATGACTACATTTTTGTGACTAACCTTTCCAGACCCATTTTCTTGAATGTGGACCAGTGTTTATTTTGGCTGCATCCCCACTATACAGTTTTCGCTTCCCATGCCAACCCAAGACAAAAGTCATAATTTACGAAGTAAAGGAATGGTACAGATGGAGGTCGTAACTTGGTCTGCTTACCCTGTCTCCCCAGAGCCACCCACTCTTTTCCTCTACTCATTTTTTTTTTCCCCTACCTTCTTTGAAACCAAGGATGCAGTGTTTGTTTAAAAATGCATTGGCTGATGAAATTTTCCACTGCTTGGCACGTTGGAGGAGGGGCTGTCAGGAAAGGGCAAGCTGACATACTAAATACTTTGCCTTTCATGCTAACAGTTCACTTATTACCAATTCAAACCAATGCTTTTTGGCCAGGTTCCCGTACTTCAAGTATTTCAAGTAGAAAGAAAGGGGGAAATCTCTGTCATAATTTTCTACTGTTATAAATGTATGATTTCACTTAATATAAGCAGAATCTCTGACTTGTCCATGAGCTTTGGGCGCTGTATGCGTATGAATGGGATGTCAGTGAATAGCTAAGTTATTTGTTTGGATTTTGCTCTAGCATGAAAAATCTCATGATTTTAAAATAAATTTATGTTTAACATATTTCTTTTTTGTTTCTTTTTCCTTGCGGCTACATGCACAGGGGAACAACAAAGTAAGTTCTTTGTCCTACTGCAGCTCCTCTCTCTCCAGCCCCCACTCCCCTCCCTCATGTGCCTTGGCGAGAGTGTTTCTGTGCACTTTGAAATGACCGATGTCTGTGACAGTGCACAGAGGGTGTGCAAATGTCAGAGAAAACAGAGCTTGGACTACCATCATGGCTGTTCATTTTTGACCTTTCGGAAGGGAAATATTATGTTCCTCAGGGTTGGTTATTGGACAGTTCAGAGAGGTTGTTATTATAAGGAAAGAGAGCAACACTGAGAGCAAAGATTATGAAGATTTAATAATGAGGACTCTTCTGCAGAAAGGGGAAGACAGTCTGATGAAACTCAGTGCAGCTGAAGCTTTTGACCAAAAATCAAAGCTCTCATGTTAATGTGTAGCTATAAAAACACCAAACTGGTGTCTTAAATAGCAGGATGGCTGGCTTTGCTGGTGAAACTGAGCTAGATCAGTGCTCTGGCTTTGAAGGTGCCTTAAAATGGATGGAGGAGGGTGGGGTCAACATTTGCCTTGGCTTCTGCACCCTTGATGTATTCCAGCTGGATGGAAACAGGAGGGTGTGGGGAATGGAGGGGGAGACTGAAATGTGTATGGTAGATTTGTGAAACCAGGCAACGCACACAAATGGTGGAAATTATTTTAACGTTGTTATAATAGGTAAATGAGTAATTTAGTAGTTCATAGGGTGGCTAGATTGTTAAAACTTTAATTCAACTTTTCCAGAAGATTAGAACTACTTCTCACTTATATTAGGTATGTAATAGTAGTGTAGTTGGGGAAGATGGTCTTAAGTTTAGCAGGGTGATTTGTTTTTCTTTTTTTTTCTGTGGAGAATTATTAGTGCTTTATCCTACCAGGTGGCCCGCTTAAAATAGGCCTCATTGAATACAATAAGAATTGAAAGGATTCTGTTATAAAGGGTCTGCCTGCATATTTAAACCAGCTGGAATTCATCAAAATTGCTATTCATAAGCCATACATATAGAATTTAAAACAAATGTGGGAAATCTTGGAGTTTAATTTGATGGAATGTGCTATTATGGAATAAGGTGATAGAGATGGTTGGTATTGAAAATGTGTCACTTTATAAATTTATATCTTGCTATAATTGCTTATGACCCAAGTAATAATATTTAATAAAGTTAAAAATAATATAAGAAAACTACAAGATAGACATTTGTGAAGGACCAGAGGGGCAAACTCAGCCCACTAATAGTTTACTTTTTAAAACAGAAGGTAACTTATGAAATCAATTAAAGATTTCTTCTACAAAGTAAAAGATAATATTTCTAACTAATATACCACTATTGGAAAAAACATTTGGACAAAATTTTAGTTCTTATACCATATAATGTATTTTGATTCTTGAATAGTAAGTATCTCTGATCCTGGTCACTTAGGTTACACTGAGTCGCTGTCTAGAATTGCATGTGCTGCATCTCTTAATCGTTTAAATAGCCTGAGCTATGTGAGTGCACTAACAGCAAGCCTATACATGCTGAGGATCAGGGAATCAGCTGCTGACATTTTAGGGAGGTGCTAACCCTTAGGCCATTCAAAAAGCATTTATGATTTGCTTCTTTCACTAGTGATTCACTGATGACTTAAAAGCATTTGTAAAATTCCCCAAAGAAAACTCTTCTTCATAATAGGAGTCATCCATTTGTTGTGTCTTGCTTGGTCAAGTTCTTCTGGGTAATAAAATGTTCAGTTTAACAGAATTTACTGATTTTTCAAATAATTATACAATGAGCAATAAAACTCAAACATTCTAAGCTGCTGCTCCTCAAGGCCACCTCTCAGATGGTGCAGAAGGCCTTCCAGGGTCTCCTGGCACCTGGAGCCCCCACCTGCAGTGTAAACACTTGGTACAATGCTGTGGGAGATATTTGGGTGCCAGTTAGAGTGTTGGTTGAAGAGTGCCAAAGATGCAAGTACTTAACTGTTTTGATTTTTAATTAAAGAGCAGCTGCTTTGGAGGGGCTGATGTTTATTGCCCCTATGCCTTAATTCTTAGTTGCTTATATTATGAATAAGTAATAGTTTGTGAAAAAATAGAAGGCTAATACTTTTAAAATATGATCATTATACTGACCATGGACTCTGGCACAAAAGAGCCTCTTCAAATCACAAGGAGCACATCTGCATGCTATTTTCCTTTAGCTTAGAATTTCAGTATAAATGGAAAACACTGGAATACAAGCTGTGCTGTCTCCAGAGTATAGATCTGGAGTCTTCAAAAGGAGAATATGAGATTCACTTTTCCCTCTCATGCTAGAATGCTTGTCTGAGTTGTCCCCAAGGCAACATACCTGACTGCCATATACATGAGCCAGCTATAAAAGGTGACTCATTTCAGACTCACAAAGGCTAATTGTTTATTTAGTGAATGGTATTTCATTATTTATGATAACTAACCAGACACTAAAGAGAATGAAGCCTGCTCAATTAATGTTTCTTTAGATGAGCAGGATGAATGGATTCATCTTCCTACATACATTAAGTATAGTGCACATACACACATATACATACACACACGTATATTAGAAGGTGTATGGAGCAACCCTACTATTCATTTTCTCAATGACAGCTAAATTGATCTGCTTCATCCACCTTTAGATTATGCTTAGAGTGTGGGAGCTAATTCTCTAAACTCCCAGAAAGAAAAAACTTCTACAAGAGACACACAGATTTATATTATAAATGCATGATGGGGCAAAACACGAAGGGTCACATTCTTCCTTGAACAATTATATGTATTTTATTTGTCCTTAAAAAGCAAATTTTCCTTTTGTGAGGAGCTCACAGTTGCTCCGGAAAATTTTTCCTTCCAGGCCCATTACTTATTTTTCCTTTGAAAATGTTTTTCTATTGGCATAGTGATATCCTAAGTTGCTTCGGGTAGAGTCTGTCTCCTCCTTAGAGGGGTTTCCCTAGATCTTGGATTCCAAGTCAGTGTCTTCCATAGTAAGACTATAATCTAGGACTCCCTGAATCAGTTTGGGAAATGTGAACAAATATAATACAGTAACAGGGAGGTTTGGGGCTTTTTTTGTTTGTTTGTTTGATTGGTTGGTTGGTTGGTTAAACACAAATGTAAATCAGAATGTCATTTTCAGAACTGAGGCCTTCAGGTAAAAAGTAATCTCCATGCTTTGTCCTAGAGAGAAGACATTTAATTTCCTTCTTTAATTTGATGCCCTTGCTTGGTGGGCATGTCTAGAAATTTAATAAACATTTAGTGTTATGTTTTTGTTAAAGACTTTGAGTTTCAGGTATCTTTGATATATTAGGCAAATTGAAGGTAGAAACAGCCCTTAAAATATAAAGAATAAAATACTATAATAAAAACTCTCAAATTCCTTAATGATGTTGGTACAGAAACACAAATGAAAACTGAAAAGAACCCTAGGCTCAGAAATGAATACCTCAAAAAATTTTAAGTTATACAGAAATGCTACATTTACTCTCTTATGAATCTTTTATTACATTTAAAAGAGAAATTTACTATCACCTTACTTAATTTCAGTCTAAAACTTTAGTTTTAAAAACTAAAGGATTCTTGTATGCCCCCCAGCAAAAATATGAAGTTGACTGCCTTGACTGGAGAGAAGGAGCATTTGAAAAGGAAAAATAGAACTGAAACATGCTAAAACATGTTAAAAACATGCCATGTTAAAAATAACTAAGCTTTGGGCTTCCCTGGTGGCACAGTGGTTGAGAGTCCGCCTGCCGATGCAGAGGACACGGGTTCGTGCCCCGGTCCGGGAGGATCCCACATGCCGTGGAGCGGCTGGGCCCGTGAGCCATGACCGCTGAGCCTGCGCGTCCGGAACCTATGCTCCGCAGCGGGAGAGGCCGCGACGGTGAGAGGCCCGCGTACCGCAAAAAAATAAATAAAAAAAAATAACTAAGCTTTTACTAAGTTCTATTTAGGTTAAATGCAATAATTTATAGAGAATTGAGGGCTTTGATATTTAAGGAAAGAAGAAGGAAAGAAAATCTGATTTGAACACCTGTTTTAACAACATTTAAAAAACACTTTGTCTAGTAATTTTCTAACACATTCAGCAAGACAACTGTACATTGTCAGTCTCCATTAGTGGGAAAAATAGTTATTACCTAAAGTGCTGATTTGGTAATCCATTGGATTCTGGCCATCATTTGCAAAGACAGAGTGTGCCAAATCTAATGTCACCAAAATATATTACAATGAAGAACACAGATGTTAAATCCATGTTAATTTGTTTTGCCTCTTATGCCAGATCTTTAACTCCTAAATTGGTCATATGTGAGAGAGTATAAGTAGGCACTGAAAATCCATCATCAAACCTGGAAATGTCTTATTGGTGTTGTGTGTTAAAATCTTAGTAGATGAAGGAGCAGACAGTACAGTGTCAGAAGGTATAACATCTTATGGAAAAACCCAAACGAACTTTTTGGCCAACCCAATATATTTCCTCTCTAGTATTTAAAATGACTGAAAGAACATTGTATGTAGTTTAGGTATAGTCAACTCCATTAGGGTTATTTATTTTCTTTGAATAATGTACATTCTTTCCTTGATTTTCCTAAAGAAGTTTAGTGAATGTATTTCCCTGGGATTTAAGGAGAGCCCATCTGGTTCCCTTAATTTATGCATAAACTAATAAGAATACCATTAAAGTTAAAAGAAAGGATGAAAACTGACTAGCCTCAAAGTATTATTTTAGTTCTATGTGCATATAAAAATGAATTGTCTGTTTCAATCACTGCAACACCAATAAACCTTTGGTTCTTTTTTGGCAAACCAGTCTTAAAAGAGCGTTGCTAATGAATGCTTAGTTTTTGAACCCCCAACTTTAATTTTAAACAGTTGGAAAAAAGGATAGTTCAGTTGAAGGCAAAAAGCTTTGATAAATGAGGTGGAATCTATATTGTGTTCCCAAATTTATGAATCTTGCCAAATAGACTCTATAAGTAAGCAAGAATTGATCTGCTGTTTAGAAAGCTCACAGTGGGTGATAGGACAGGGACCTCTGAAGGATGTTTGGGGCTTGTTTTATATTTTTATTTTCCCTATTGTATCTAAAAAGAAGTGACTTCTCTCTAGTTAATGAGAAATAAGAGAATAATGATGTCTTATGTCGTAGCTTTTTTGATGTATTTTTTCTCACAAAATTTTAGACATCTTTTTGTATGCCCTATGACATTTTTCAAAGGAATTGGTTTAACACTGCCCCAAAGTAAAAGGAATTCTTTATGATTCTGTTCTGAAAACATGTTGTCATCAAGTATGATTTTAGAAGTTTCATTGTGATAAGTTTTATTTTGACATTTAAGCCCTCACAGAAGCATTTTTAATCAAAAAGTAGAAATTTATTTCTTTTGTTAATTTATAGGAATGTGGTTATCACAATGTACAGTGAAATCATACAGAAGCACTGTAGTTATGAGAGTTTAAAATCCTTCTCCCTATCTTTACCAGATCAGCTGGGCAAAAAACAAAATGAAAAAAAAAATGTGATTGGTATAAGAAAAAAGGTGGATTCAAAAGATATGTATGTGTATATTTAAAATATATATTAATATTGGATATCTAATAAGCTTTAGAAAACTAGAGACACATAGCAAACTTTATTTTTTTTATAAATGTATTTATTTGTTTTTGTCTGCCCTGGGTCTTCGTTGCTGCGTGCCGGCTTTCTCTAGTTGCAATGAGTGGGGACTACTCTTCATTGCGGTGCACGGGCTTCTCACTGTGGTGGCTTCTCTTGTTGTGGAGCACGGGCTCTAGGCACGCGGGCTTCAGTAGCTGTGGCTCGCGGGCTCTAGAGCGCAGGGTCAGTAGCTGTGGCACACGGGCTTAGTTGCTCCGTGGCATGTGGCATTTTCCTGGACCAGGGCTCGAACCCGTGTCCCCTGCATTGGCAGGGAGATTCTTAACCACTGCGCCACCAGGGAAGCCCTACATAGCAAACTTTAAATGTGAAAACCTATCTACTTAGAAATGAAAAAATACACTCCAAGAATGGATCCAAATGGAAATCAATGCTTAATTTACAGACTATTTGAAATATAATAACAGTAAAAATACTATACAGGAAATATTATAAAATATACCCAGTGTTATTCACAGAGAAAAATCAATAACTTTAAATAGAATTCTTATTTTAATAGAAGTAAATAAATTTAAAAGGTCGGAAGGGGGCTTCCCTGGTGGCACAGTGGTTGAGAGTCCGCCTGCCGATGCAGGGGACACAGGTTTGTGCCCCGGTCCGGGAAGATCCCACATGCTGTGGAGCGGCTGGGCCTGTGAGCCATGGCCGCTGAGCCTGCACGTCCGGAGCCTGTGCTCCGCAACGGGAGAGGCCACAACAGTGAGAGGCCCGCGTACCACCAAAAAAAAAGGTCAGAAGGAGAGCAAAAAACTAAGGAAAGAAAGAAATTAATGATTAAAGTAAAAATTAATGAATTAGAAAATAGGAAAAAAAATGCAAACTTAAACTACATGCAAATTTAAAGCTTTTGTATGGGACAAAAGATAGTAAACAGTTAAAAGGCAAATGACAAATTCATAAAATATTTGCAGTATGTATGACATACAAAGGATTAAATGTCCTCAAAATAGAATTGTTTCTATTCAGTTCATTTAAAACATAACAAAAACCAGCCAATCAATAGACATAATCATTTAAGACCAAAAAACAGAAAGAAAAAAGACTGATAACTAGATGAGAAAAAGTTTCAATTTCACTAGCAGCCAGGAATTGTAAATTAAAATAGCTGTCCAGACATCCTTTTTTTAAAAATAATTATTTATTTATTTTTGGCTGCATTGGGTCTTCGTTGCGGTGCGCGGGCTTCTCATTGCAGTAGCTTCTCTTTTTGCGGAACACAGGCTCTAGGCGTGCAGGCTTCAGTAGTCGTGGCTCACAGGCTCTAGAGCGCAGGCTCAGTAGTTGTGGCACACGGGCTTAGTTGCTCTTTGGCATGTGGGATCTTCCTGGACCAGGGCTCGAACCCGTGTCCCCTGCATTGGCAGGTGGATTCTTAACCACTGCACCACCAGGGAAGCCCCAAACATCATTTTTGAGCTTCAGATCATGAGAAATGTGAAAGAACGGTCATGATAGGTGGTAATGAGGAAGCTGTCCTTCTTATGTACTGCTACATGTGGCAGGGTATACACACAGCCTTCCTGGAGGGTCACCAGTTTGGTGATGTGCATCAAATGCCTTGGTTATGTGCCAACCTTTTGGCCAAGCCATTCCACTTCTAAAAATTTATTTTTATCAAATAACTTGATAGTTGTGCAAAGGTATTTGTTCAAAAATTATTTGGAAACATTTTTCATAATTACCAATGTTTAAAAACTGTATCAATATCCATCATAGATAACTGGTTAAGTAGAGTGTGGTACATCAATGAAATGCTATGAAGCAAATTTTGAAAACTAAAGATATATATTTTATATATGTACATAAAGATATAAATATATCAATTGCAATGGAAATTTTCATGATAAATTAACTTAAAAAAATCACCACAGATAACATAATCCCATTTTTGCCTTAAAATTTTGTAGAGGATGATATTTATATGTATATATATTTACACACAGAAATCCTGAGAAGATACACACCAAAATGTTAATTGTATGGGCAATTTTAAATTTTGTTCCCATGTCATTTTCTTAATAACTGTCTTTTGTGCAATTTTCAAAAAAAGATTTTAAAACACACAGAAAAAATGAAAAAGGAAGATATTTAAATGGAGGATGGTGAGAAAGAAACAAATATAAAATGATGAAAATAGTATTCAGAAGGAGAGATATATTACATAAATGGATTAAACTTTACAGGAAAGTAAAAGATAATATAAATAAATAGTGGAAATTAATCATCTAAGACTACAAACTTGGCATAATTATATAATCTTGTTTATTTTTTTTTTAAATTAATACACAGATTTTGTCAACTCCTTTCCCCTGCCTGTGCAAATATGTTGTTTTCCTCACTGAATTAACATATTGTTGAAGGACCATGTTATGAGTCTCTGAACGCCCACAACCACCCCCACCCCCCCGCCCCGTTGCCTATGAGTCTCAAATAATGTCATTGTTTCAAATGCTCAAATTCATAGTATCCAGCCTTCCCATCTTCCTGGACCAATCATTCTTCCTGAAGTTGCAGTTTTGTAACTGTCAGCACTATTGCCGTCTATGACTGAGTTGTGCATAATGTACAAATAATGTATATTATCTAAGGATTATCAGCCATTCCATGGCCTAATATCTGGCCCTTGATCCTCCGCTATTTAAAAAAATCTAATTGAGATTTAAAGATGAAAACATATAATATTAGGCTAATGAAAAGAATTCTGTAAATTTTAAATTTAAGAGTTGATTCATTTGCCTTGAATCCATTCATTTATGTAACAAAATGTATCATCTGAAAATTGAAAAACAGATGACAATTGAAATACTAGGATTAGCATTAGAGTCCCTACTAAGAAATACTCCCCTTGAGGGGGAAAATCATCCTTTTGGTTTCAGAGAGTTATGTTGACCTTTGAATATTTACTCTGTGTTGCTAGCTCCCTACCAGACACCTCCAGTTTGAACAAGAACGGAAAGGTTTAGAGGTGTAAAGTATCTAGTCCCCCTGTACCATATTTAAGCACAAAGAGACTAAGGCTGATGGTAATAAAAGCCAGTGACTTAATCTGACTCTAAAAAATAAACAGGGTAAAAAAAAAAAAGTTAAAATTGGAGAAAACATTTGCAACACATATGGAAGGTAAAGAATTAATACCTTTGCCAAAATTAAAGAGTTCTAAGAAATCAATAAGAAAAAACAGTAATAAAGATGAAAGAGAGAATTGGTGTTTAGAGGGAAAATGGGGAGGCTGCTGAGTCAGTGCAGAGGAGAGATGATGATGGCTTGGGTTAGGGTCACAGTAGTGGCAATAGTGAGAAGTAGTTGGATTCGGGATATATTTTGGTAGTAGAGCCACACCTTTAAGATTTACTGATGGATTGGATTTGGCAAGTGAGAGAAAGAGTAAAATAAAAAAAGATTATTGGATCTTGGATGATGGGTGTGTGTTAGTGCCATTTAATAAAATGAGTAAGATGGGGAAAGGAGAAAATGGAGTGGGTCATTTCATTCTGACCATGTTAAATTTGGGATCCTAGTACACATCGGTGGTTAGTCAGGATAGGTTAAGTTATACTGCTGCAACAAACACTCCACAAAATCTGGTGGCTGCAAACTACAAAATTTATTTCTTGCTCATGCTGCATGTGCATCTCAAGCTGCCTGGGACTCTGTTCCTTGTTATTCCCACTTCAGGACTCAAGCTGATAGGATTATTACTGATCACCATGGCAGAGGAAATGAGTGGAGAGTCATACACTGACTGTTAATGCTTCTATCTGAATGTGACATGTAATTTCTGTACTCTTTTCATTGCCCAAAGCAAGCCACATGGCCACACCTAAATTCAAATGGACAGGAAGTATCATCTTACCAGGTATCTTGGAGGGGAGAATCAAATATTTGAATGTCTATTTAAACATCCCAATGGAGATGTCTTCTAGGCAGTTAAATATATAAATCTAAGCTCAGAGGAGAGGCCTTTAGACAGAGATTTAGGAGTTGTTAGATATTTAAAATCTTGGCACCTAAGGAGAAAGAAGCAAAGTATAGAAGCAAAAAGAACAGAGCTGAGGACAGAATTATCTATTCTTTAGAAAGATAACAGAAGAGGAGAAATCAGTAAAGGAGACTGAGAAAGAACGTGTGTGTGTGTGTGTGTGTGTGTGTGTGTGTGTGTGTGTGTGTATACGTACGTACGTACACATACACGTTTCTGTATGTGTTTATAAGAGCATAGAGAAAGGTGTAGGAAATGGGTTTGGAGAAAAGTTAGGAATTATATATATTTTATTTTATTTTATTTTTTTTTTTGCGGTACGCGGGCCTCTCACTGTTGTGGCCTCTCCCGTTGCGGAGCACAGGCTCCGGACGCGCAGGCTCAGCGGCCATGGCTCACGGGCCCAGCCGCTCCGCGGCATTGGCATGTGGGATCTTCACGGACGGGGGCACGAACCCGTGTCCCCTGCATCGGCAGGCGGACTCTCAACCACTGAGCCACCAGGGAAGCCCAGGAATTATTTTTAACTTCTTTAGACATCCATATGTTAACTTGTTACAACACTCATGTATTTTCTTTATAAACTTAGAAATACAATAAGATAAGAAAAAAATTTATACAGAAAGTGTATGGGGGGAAGTTGGGGAGAGAGCAGTAACTTTTACGTAGACTGAGCAAGTGAGTATGAGGCAATTTGTAGGAAGCTAGAAGAAGGCCAGGTGAGCATATGCCTGAACCCAGTTGGTAATGATAATTAGTACATGGAAGCCATATACTTGCATATTAAAAATTAAGCATTCTGAATGGATGGGGCAGGTAGGCAAGTATCCCAGAACAAAACCTAAAATAAGTCACTCAGGACTCTAGTTTTTAAGAAATGATAAAGAGGACTAATATATTTTAACTTAAAACTATGTTCTTTTTCTAAAGCATTTGCATTTTGTTTGCCTCAACTTGCTACATGCTATTTTAATCCAGAATTAGGAATGCATTTCCCTTAATTATTGGGCTAAGCAGAATCTAGTAAAAGTTCTAAAATGAAAACAGAATAGTATTTAAATAAGAATTTAGAAGATATATTCAATTATATGCCAACTAATTGAATCAGCCCTAAAATAGAAAAGGCTAGTGTTATTTGGGGATATAATGCAAAATGGAACACTAAAGACCACCTTTACATAACGACAGCACACATTCTTCAGCAAAAATTATTATTATTGACCAAGTTTTAATTGAAGAAAGTTTCTAATTTGGACATTTTCATTTTCCTCTTTGAAGTAATTAGCCATTAGTCTCAAATTTTCTCATTTTGTGTCACATGGCTTCAAAGGAAGAATTAGTGACACTTCAAGGAATTGGGCAAAAAAAAAATGACAATTTGATACAAGGAGCAAAATAGAGCTTTAAAAAAAGGATCAGCCTGTTGAAATTTTTCTGTCACTGCAGTTATTCTCTCAAGTAAGAAATTGGAAAAAAGTACTCTTTCCACTTAGATCAGTCGTTCTCAACTAGGGGTGATTTTGCTCCCCGGGGACATTTGACAATGTCTGGAGACATTTTTGATTGTTGGACTGGGGAGATACTTCTGAAATCTAGTGGGTGGAAGCCAATATCCTATTATTTACAGGATAGCCTCCTCAATAAAGAATTATTTAGTCATACATGTCAATTGTGTTGAAGTTGATAAACCCTGACCTAGCTTGAAATAAGTATGCAAGGACCTCTCATACCCAATTTAGCCTATGAAGATTTGGACCTATAACCTTCATTAACTGAGTCAAATTCATCTAAAATTGGTTGAAGAACTGGAATCTGTTCAGACTACAAACTCTGGTTTATAAGCACTTTACACTTCCCATTATGCTTCAGCAGTATCTGCTTCATATGAAAAATATTCCTTACCCTTTGATTTGATAGGTTGCCTTAGAAAGTATGACAATAACTGAAAAGATTTTCAAACTTAAGCTTGTATACCTAGACAAGTGGTATGAGGTCAAGGACTGTGAGTGTTACAAAGAATTGCCTTCACCAGAACTTTGTTGTGAACATATGTCTTTCATTAAATAAAAAAAAGCCCGGGACTTCCCCACTGGCTCAGTGGTTAAGAGTCTGCCTGCCAATGCAGGGGACACAGGTTCGAGCCCTGGTCCGGGAAGATCCCACATGCCGCGGAGCAACTAAGCCTGTGCGCCACAACTACTGAGCCAGTGCTCTGGAACCCGTGTGCCACAACTACTGAAGCCCGTACTCCTAGAATCCGTGCTCCACAACAAGAGAAGCTACCGCAATAAGAAGCCCACACACAGCAATGAAGCATAGCCCCCTGCTCACTGCAACTAGAGAAAGCCTACGTGCTGCAATGAAGACCCCAAACAGCCAATAAATAAATGAATAAAATTTAAAAAACAAACAAAAAGAAAAGCCCAGTTTTTTAAAATTTGGGTAACTTTTATGTGCTACCACTAAAAGCCTATTTCAAAACTGGAATTCCATGAAAACAGGAAAAAAAGTCAAAACCTTTCTATATTTGAGCATTAGAATGAGACATAAAAAGAGACTCAGTAAAGTATGGTTAAAAATCTGAGTCTTTATCAAGAAAAACGTTTCTAATGTTTTACCCTAAGCTTATTCTTCCCTTTCCATGTGGTCCAACAATCCAACTCATGGATTGTAAGCAGAAGCTTTTTTGGGGTAAGGTATGGAATGTATTGTCTGCCAATAAAGATTTTTTAAGTCACTTTAAGATGGCGACATCCAGACCCAGTCATATAAATTTGCTCAGCCCATATAAAGGTAGAGTTTGTCAAGCATTGAAGCATAACTTTGATACTTTGATTTTCTTAAAATGTGACAAAATTACTGAAGTCACTTATAGAAGCCAAGTTTTATGAAGGCTATTAACAATTTTACATTTCCAATTCATGTGAAGTGCTGAGAGGGTTATAGTTATAATGAATTACAGAGGGACAGAAGTATAAAGATTATAGTATTATGGATTTGTAGAATACAAATGTCACATCAGAGAGTGGGAGACATCTAAATTTCAGCTTGGGGACTTCCCTGGCGGTCCAGTGGTTAAGACTACGCGCTTCCAGTGCAGGGGGGCAGGTTCGATCCCTGGTCGGGGAACTAAGATCCCACATGCCTCGTGGCATGAACAAAAAGTAAAATTAATTAATTAATTTCAGCTTGGATTCTATAAAATGACATAATGACATGATGGTTGTGGTCCAGGAATAGTTCTTTAACAAAGACAGTGTATTACAACTGCTTACTAAATAGAAAGGCCTCCCAAATCGTGAAAAAGCAGTATTTAAATTTTAAGTACTGGACAGGGAACATTAGGCAGAAATTTGACAGAACAGCATTTTGTATATTGGTTGATTTGTGTGATATTCTCCTGTGTTACATTTATTGGTTTATTATTTGTTTATTGTCTGTCTTCTTAACTGTACTTCAGACTCCATGAAGACAAGATCCCCTCTGTGGTTCTGTTAACTTATTATATCCCTAGAACTTGGGACATAATAGGTAGTGAGTAAATATTTGTGCAATGATTCAATGAATGGACATAAATGATGGGAGAAAGAAGTCACACACTGTGACCTTAGACATAGAGTTTTGAGGGAAGAAGTAGGTGAAAGTGCAAAGGAGGGAAAAAGAAAGAATAGATAAGAAAAGGTAATGACAGACAGAAGTAGCTTCCAAAACCTCTAGCCATTAGCTTTGTCACCATGATTCATTCACCTGAAATTTCTCCCATGTACATTAAAATTTTTACTTTGCCAGACTATTTATACACCTCATTCTTCAGGGCTAGGCACAATAAAATGCTAATGAAATAAATTACTAAGGTTTTTTTTCCAGTATGTATAAGTTAATTGTGTTTTATTCCCAACTCTATCAACATATTTTGTACCCTGAGAAAGAGAACTTTTTATGTCTTAATTTTTCTCAAAATGGGGATAATAGCATTACTATAAAAAGGAAAATCCTCAGGATTCTTTCATTTCTTCATCCTTTCTTTCTGTACTCCCAGGTCAGAGGATGTTCCTCTTCTTTGACAAGGCCATCTCTTCAGCGTATATTTGGGGCTTTGCTTTATCAGTTATTTCCATGTCTTGGATTTTTATTCTCTCTCCTACTGGCTTTTTCTTCTCTAGATAGATAGATAGATAGATAGATAGATAGATAGATAGATAGATAGATAGATAGATAGATAGATAATCTCTATCTATGTTTTGTCTATAGATATATAGACTTTTCTTTCTTCTACCTGGTTCCCCATTCAAAAACTGTATTTCTCTCTCTCCCTTCACCGCTAGATATCTTTAAATTAGCTCATTTAATCCTCACAACAGTCCTGTAAGGCAGTGCTTCTCAGCTGGGGGCATTTGGCAAGGTCTAGAGACATTTGTGACTGTCACAGCTGGGTTGGGGGGTGCTACTGGCATCTAGTGGATAGAGGCCAGGGATGCTACTAAACATCCTATAAGGCACAGGACAGCCCTCTACAACAAAGAATTATCCTGCTTAAAATGTCAATAGTACTGCTGTTGAGAATCCCTGCTGTAAAGTAAACACTATCTTCTCCATTCTAGAGATGAAGAACATGAGGCTTAGTGAAGTTTGCAAACTAGCCAAAGATCACATATCTAATAAGTGAAGGAGTCAGGATTTAATTCAAACCCAGTTTTGAATTTAGAGTTCATGAACTTTCTGATGTACATACTCAATTTCAATATAATTTTTACTGTATGTAAATTTAGAGTAAACATCTTAGTGCATGATTCCTCATATTCATTTCTGATTACTTCCTTAGGGTAGACTTGTAGAAGTGGAACTGGTATCAAAGGGAATGAATAATTACAGAGTTTTTGATTACTTTCCTCAAAGCTAGAGTGATTCACATTCCTAACATCTCACCTAACCGTAACCTACAATGAGTATTACAATTTTCTTTTACCTTCATATTTAATCCTTGCCAATTTGATCATCTGCCTTTCACTTAAAAAAAAAAAAAAAAAACCCTTCTTCTCAAATAGTTTCCTTTAACTGCAAACCTATTGACCCTCCTGATTAGGGCAACAAAGAAGTGCAGAGTTTTAAAGCTCCAGTGTGGGCTGAAATCCCAGCTCTGCCACTTAATAGTGGGGTGACTTTGTGCAAGCTACTCAGAGCCTCTCTCTTCACTTGTTAAGTGGAGCTTGATGACAATCTCTACCTCACAACGACCAAGTGAGCTAATAATACTTGTGATGTATGTAGAACAGTGCCAGGAATAAAGTCAATTCTCAAAAGGTGTTGGCTGTCTTCAATATTGTTTTTTGTACTCACGTGGTTTTTTAAGCTTTGTTAAAGTGCTATGGTTCTGGACCCAGTAGTTGCGCTGACTCCCAATACCATCCTTTTTCTCCAAATATCATCCCTTTTCCAAGCTTACTATTTACGAAAGGCTTACTATTGCTAACGCCCTGAAAAGCATCAGTTGGGCTACTATTGCTGAGCTACTGCTTGGCTTTTACCTTCAGAATTTGTTCATAGCCTCATCTTTGCTCCACGGTATTCTCATATGCCCGACTATAAACCATCTCTGTCTAGGTATTACAGATTATCCTACTCAGTAGTTCTCTGCTTTTATGTATTCTTACATGAAAGTTCTATATATTGAATAGCAGCATTTCCCAAAGTATGCTCAGCCTATTTAAAGGAGAAGGAAGTGTTTAGATGATCAAAATTATTTTGGTTACATTGTATTCTTTGTCTCTCTTCTGGTGAGACACAGAGTACATTAGCATTTTTTAAAATTTGAGAGTCCTGGAATAAAGAAATATGTAAATGTGTTTCACTGCAATTCTTGAACTTATCAAATAACCCCCCCCCCCCCCATTTTTTAAAACAACACTTGTCATCATCTTGTTTGACGGGGAACACTGTTGCAGAATAGGCAGCAGTACTAGGAGTGGCCTCTGACTCAGGGTTTCTCAGCATGGTCCATCTGGCCTGCACCAGGCACACCCAAGTTTCTTATTAAAAATGCAAACTCCTGGGCCACTCCCAAGTCTTCTGAATTTGAATATTTGAGGATGCCACCTGGGAATATGCATTTTAAATAAACTGCCAGGGTAATTGTATAGCATCTAAAGTTTTAGAATTACTACTGTAGGTACTAACAGCAGCCATAGTGCAAGGTGCAAACACTATTAATAATTCCCTTCTGTCACATCGAGGAAGATTTTTACACTCATAGCCTTTGATTTTACTGTGAGGTATATTGATGTAATGCTAAGAATCATATGCCCTAAGCCCAGTTTACCAGAAATTCAGTTTTCTCATCACACCCCATCCCAAGTCCCTGTCAGCTGTGAGCAATAGCAAATCAGTTTGCCAGTAGCTAGAGAGGCTGTGAATGGATTCTGTTCACAGCTCTGACACTGATAGTGAGGAATTATTACTTTTTCTCGTTGAAAATGACCGTTGGCAGTCCCCAGACAGGGAGGAAGATCTAGAGAGGCCCAATACATTTCTTCATGGCGCGGGATCAGAGCCGCCACCGGGTGTGCCTGAGAGCTCAAACTAGCTCACTCTTTTCTGTATATTTGTTTGTTCAGGGAAGTCATTACCATATCTCTTTGTACTTCTGTGCTAAGAAGCTCTGAAAATTTCCAGGGAGTTTTCCAGATGAGCCAAAGTGTATAACTAGTACTTCATTTTGGTTTTAAGTCCAGAGTGAAAGTGGATCTGAACTTGACACACATAAACAGCAGAAAGTTTATTTGTACAGGTTTATAGTTTTCGTTTTTTCTTTCTTTCTTTTACCTTTTGCTTATTAGAACTGTTCTGCTAAATAATATTAACTCGTTAAAAGGTATGTCCACATTTTCCCTCTTTGGTGATTTCCACACTTTGTACCCTGCCAAATTTGCCCATGATGTTCATTGACACTTGTTTTTCTAAATAGAAAATAAAGTTTGATTGATTTCAAAGGAGAGTTGAGAATAACCTCTGGTCATGAAATATGTTGGTTGTTAAGTTGTTCCTTTTCAATGTGTAAAAGACTATTCCATTCTTGGTATCACTTTGGAGTCTACCTTTAACTAAATTTCCTTCCTGACTTCTGACAGTATTGAAAGTTTGCATTTGCTGCCCTTGTAAGACAAGGACAGGGTGATGCTATTCTTGAAAATGTTAACTCAAACTGTATTATCTATTTCCATCTGTGTTTCCACCAATCTGTTTCTAGACATTCGCAGTGGCTTATATTGCCTTAGAACTTCACCTCTGCCAATCACTCTTGCCCTTGACCTGTTGTTAGCATTAGATTGTCATCTGCTGAGAAACGAATGGTGCCCTGGCCTGGCAGGTTATCTGCTCCATCAAAGTACTGCAGTCTGAAGTAGTCTTTGCATGCTATGCTTAGGGGTCAAAGCACCCAGAGGTACAGCAAACACTTGGTGTTCAGCCATATTTCAAGGCAATAGCTTCCTGAATCTTCCCCCTAACTTTAGGGAGCCAGTGTACTTGCCTAGACTTCCCCAGGTAACTTCCTAGTGTCCGATAGGGAGGGCAACCTGAGAGCCAGCCTTCTTTTATGCATCATTCCTGCTTGTCCTGTCTGTTGTAGTTTGATGTGATTTATTGTTTCTCTCATTTCACATCAGTTCAGTTCACTAAACCTTTATCGAGCACTTGCCAGGTGTCAAGAATACAAAAATTACTAGGTCCATGAGTTCTCTCCTTAAGGAGCTCACTATCTGACAGAAACTTACAATAGAGGGTGATAAAAGGTATATTCAGGGTTCAGTGGCTCCTAAGGAGTGCCCAGTAATCTTTGGGATGGGAGGGGAAGGCATCCTAATGGGCAACACCTAACTGTTGAGGTCAGGCGTGGCGGGACTGATGCCCTCACAGCGGGCAGGGGATCAAGTCACTGAGGATAATGTACTTCATCCTGTGCCATTGAGAAGCTATGAAAGGTCAGAGTGGTGTTTTAGACTGTTTAGTCTAGCAGCAGTGTGAAGGATAAATTTAATGGGAGCCAGGAGACCCGTCAGGAGATTCTCATAGTAGTCAAGGAGAGAGGATGTGAGGGCCTGAACCAAGAAGAGTTTTAAGGAATAGATGATGATGTAAATGAAAAATATGCCCCTTCCAAATCTTTGGGGTTAGATTTATTCTGGGAATTTAGTATGTCATCAGAATCAGATCTAGGTTGACACATTTCCTTATATTATAAGTTGTGGGTTGACAGCCTCCTCTTCTCAGAGGAAGCACCACTCTGTCCCCATTGCTGGTCCCAACTTCTGTTTGTTTGTTCCCATCTCCCATACAGGTCCCCTGCCCCACTCCCACTGGGCTTCTCTGCAGCTATGACCATTAAGGCTTATGCTGACCGCTCTTAGGAGCTTTTCCTAATTACAGTCTCTGATAAACATTGAGCACTTGGCATGAGTTTTACCATCTGTGTGACAAAAAGTGAAAAATAAATTAGAATATATAGTATTAACCATTTCTCATTGTTTGGGGGGGTAGGGTTTCCTCTCACTCAATCAATGCATTGCAACATTTCTCTAGTTAAAAATGAAAGCAAGCATGTTGTAGAAGTTGTGATCTCTTACAGTCTTGTTCTGTGCTTCATTTGTTGCCTCTCAGTAATCTGTAAAGCTGTTTGGTTTTTTCTTCCCTGATATGAGCCAATTCCTTTGTTCTTTTCCCTTTACATTTCTTCTTCTTTGCTTCCCCTTTTCCTCTTTTGAGATCCTGAGAGAGTGGTTTCAAAGGAAATTCTTTAAGAGACCTGCAAAATGTATTTTCTACATTGAGTTAAAAAACTCCACAGCAGTAAACTTGGTTTAATGTGGTCAGTTTTATCACAGATCAGGCCTGCCCAAGGCAAGGGAGCTCAGCCAGTAATTTGGGAAGCCTTTGAAGCCGCATGCACATGTATACATTAACCTCCGAAACTAACCATAATTTTAATTAACATAAAATAATCTAAAGACATGCTGATTAGACACCATGTGGCTTGAACAAAGCATTCTGGGCAGGGGGTTGGGGAATAGAGAACTTTGACCATTCCTATCCCCAACAGACAGGGTTTTCTTTAATCATTTAGAAACACATTTTATTTTGTTCAACCTTGTTTTTTCCCTTGCACAATGTTCTTAGAGACCAAAAACAACAAAATTCCAAAAGCTTTTGCTAATTAAAAAGAGAGGAACTGAAACTGTTATAGATTATGTCAGTTAAACCCCACATTAGAAAAGAAAAAAGTAGAGCTCCAGATCTCTTTTAAAGCACATGATTTACACCATATTCCAGGAAATTGAAGCAGGCCGAGAATTTTTCATTCATTTCTCTTGTGTGTCATGTGGGCCACACTTCGAGCTTTTGGTTCTCCTAGGGACAAAGCAGGAAGAATTAACTCGAGCCAGTGCTGCTTTTTATGATATGTGGTTTTGAGTTTCAGAGCAGTGGAGTGCAGTGTGAATCATGGAAGCAACCAACTGAAAAATCCTCAACCCTATAACAAAAAGCAGATTTTTTTCCACATTTCTTCCAAGTTTTTATTTCACATGCAAGTCTGAGATACAAAATATTCTGTAAAACTGTAAGGAAGCCACAGTAGTTCTTGCTGTTTAGGGGTTTCCCAGAGAGAATCGGGTTCAGAATGTTCCTTTTTTTGCCAAAAGGTTTGTTATGTGGCCTGAACGGCCCAACAAAACAGACAACACCATCTCCATTTTATTACACATGTTATTTACTGGGGTTTCCCTGAAGAAAGCTTAAGAATTCTTTCCCCATGAGTCACTGACCAAGTGATTGTTTTCTTAAAATATAAACTTTCCTTCAGCTGGTCAATTTGGAACACAGTCTTCCGATATTCTGTTCACTTCAGGACTGCTTCACCTTCATCTGTAAATAATCACGTCTATAGCCAAAACGAGTGGCTTGAACGTAGCCAATTTCTTTCCGTTTAACACTCAGGTTTAAGAAATCAACAGCCTGATCAGGCAAGATTCAGAGGACTCTATCCTCTGAATGTGACCTGCATAATTATATTTTCATTGCTTTGGCAAAATGCCTCTCCTTGGTTTAATTTCTGTAGCAATTAATGAAATGGGGAATTGCACCCCTTTTCACCAAGAATTGGTGGTGGTCGCTATGCCCAGGTGACCTTACCTTTTTACCTTTGTGTGTGGGTTAGATGATGTTGACTTCTACTCTCGTGTTCTTATTGTATATGACACTAACGATTGTCCTTGCTAGTAGCTGAACTTCCTAATTAAATATTGACACCTTAACAAATGTGTCAATATGAACGTTAATCAAAGTTAACTTTTTCTCCATAAAAATAGCCCTATAATTGCACTCATGTATTCTAAAGGAACAATATTATTTTAGAGAATATTTCTGAACCCCTTCCCACCCACTTTCCCAGTGGCTATAAGAAGCCAGCTGATGCCAGCTGAGTGGTCTAGAATGCCTGCTAATTACCTCCTTCCACAGCTTTTGATTTTGAGCCCAACTGATGGCGCCAGAGGCTGAACCACAGTCAGATCTACAGGCCCCTGATTTGCCAAATGGAATCTATGCAGTTTGTTTCCTTTCTCACAGTGTTTTTATGATGGACTCAGCTCAAACTAGAAATAGACTAGGAATTGCTTCAAAATATTAATGGATGATGGTTTAAATTTTGAGAAAAATAGCCATCAGAATTCTAATTCCATTGCCTGTGTGTGTGTGTGTCTATGTGTACACAAAAGGATACATGTAAACATATCACAAAATTTATTTTTATGAAAACATTGGCGTTCTTTTAATTATTTTCCACTAAATACACTAATACCAAAGGCTTTCAGAATACTTCACATTTTATAACTCGATAAAGGTTTTAATCCATTGTCTGTTGATGACTAACGTGTAAGGTCTCATGTCCAAATCAGATGTGCCTAGAATTTTTGCTAAACTGGCATCCTTTTAAAATATACCTTAGAAAAAAAAAACATTATTGTATGCATAGAGGGAATAAGAATTCCCTTTCTGGGAGTTTCAGAGGAGTTAGCCTGAGACCCTAACAGTTATCTCTCCATTTCATAGAAAAAAATTCAACACAAAGCTTTAGTTTCATGACCTTTAAAAATGTTTGTTTCTCTAAAAGTACTTTTTCAGCTGTATATTGCTTTCTTATTTGAGGTTCCTTTGGAAAGGGAAATTGATTATGCTAAAGAAAATAATGTTAGAAGCCAAGCAGTTCTCTGACACTTGCGAGTTAAAGGTTTCCTAAGTGAACTAATGGCTTTTCTCCCTATTAATTTGGCTCCGAACACATTTGGGGTACGGTGGCAATAAGTCAAGTATTTCAAACTCTATAGGGCAGAGTGAATGGAAAGTTAGCTCTCATTTTTCTCTATTGATGGAAGTTGGAAATTATGCATAATTTTAAAGAGCAGATAATCTAAATTGCACAGCAAGCGCGCGCATGTGCACGTGCACCCGTACACACACACACACACACACACACACACACACACACACACACCCTGTTTCCCATTAGAATAAGTCTTCCTCATCACATTTACCAAACTTGTAAGTGTAGCTGTAACCACTTGGTTCACTGATTCATCCCACAGACATTTAGTTAGCCCCTTCCATGCGTCCGGCTATGTTTGGTGCTGGGTATAAAGCATGAAAAAATTCCTCTTCTCAAAGAGCTCCCAGCCTCGTAAGGGAGGCTGATAAGAAAATCATTTATCATCACCTTTTATGATCATAACGGTAATATTTCTGTTAGAGAGCATAGATGAGAGGTGCCTAATTATGTTTTCCTGACAAGCAAGGATGTGCAAGGATGTGGATCAGAAAGTGCTTTGAAAAGAAAGTGACTTTTGAGATGAGTTTTGAAGGGTACAAGTAAGAATCTGGGAGAAGGCTGGGGAAAAGGGAGTAGATCCCGGACAGAGGAACAGTATAAGTAAAAATTCAGAGGAATGAGAATATACTGGGGGAACCGAAGGTAGATGGCTATGACTGCATGAAGTTTGAATGACGATGTACAAAGGAGGCTGACAGGCAGGGGAAGTAGACAGAGGACAAATCTTGCTGGGTTTTGTATGCCATGGGCAGGAGTTTGGACTTTATCCTAAGAGCACTATGCAGTCATTAAAGAAATTTAAACATGGGATCATCTTTATTTAATAAGAGTGTTATACTAGGAGTGAGTATTAGTATATCTAATCTATTAAGATATAGGACTGGAGACTAAGAAACTGTTGCAATAGAAAATGAATGTTGAAATGGGTACAGGCAGACTTCTATTTTAAACAGAATGACAGACCAGATACCCTGATGGACACCCCAACACAATTATAGTTAAAATGCTGAATGTAATACGTAAAATTTGTTTTTAAATACATTGCCAAATGGATTGAAGGAAAGAATTCACAAAGACCATAAAATAAAGTAAAAGCAAGAAACCTGGGAGGTGAGCAAATACTAGAACTGGTTTTCATTCTGAGGGTTTCACCCAAACTCTAGAGATCTTGAGCCTTCATCATGGTGGCCAAAGAAGGCCTGGGGAACAGGTGTAAACTTAGAACATTACCATTTCTAAGGAATCTAACAGGAGACTGTCATACAGGCTGGTATTACAAAAAAAAAAAAAAAAACGGCAACCTTAGTATAAGGGCATAACTAGAAATAGACCCAGTATCCAGAAGGGTGAAGCAAGGATATGATCCTTTATTGACCTTGGCACTAAATGGAAGGACGTGGTGATCTGCCTTTAGACTTATAACACCAAATCTGCCCTCATTTGAGTGTAAGGTCTGAATTGACATTATATGTGTGTTGTGGAAAACCTCGAATACAGAATTTAATTTTCCTGGGTTAGTAGTACCCCAGACAAATTAGCAGAAGCAATCATAAATCATCTCTGGAAAAATGCAAGTTTAACCCAGCTCTTAAATAACTCCCTCAGATAGAGTTCCAAGGAAAATGAATAGTTCACAAGGAACAAGGAAAGGAATGACATAAGGAAACAAGCCACTACTGAGAACCAAGAGAAACAACAGACAGGGAAATCAGACCATTAAGAAAAGATAGGAGTTATTAGGCACAGAAATAAATTTAAATGTTTAATATTTTTAAGGAATAAAAGAGAAGCTTGTAAGTATAAGCAAGAAAGAGCAAGCAGATTGGTGGGGTGGAAGGAGTAACTTCTAGAAATGAAATACAATCACTGAAATGAAAAATTCAATCAAAAGATTCAAAGAAACAAATTAGATATAACTGAATAAAGAATTAGTGAACTGGAAAATCTGTAGTGACATGAATACACTGACCAAAATAAAGTTCAGACCAGAATAAAACCCACAAAGAAAAAAACTGAGATCATAGATTGAGTAGGTCTAACATATGTCTAATCAGAGTTCTAGAAGGAAACAGAATGGAGAAAAGGCAGTATTCAAAAAAGGAATAGCAGAATATTCACGATAGCACTGTTTATAATAATGAAAATCTGGAACAATCTAAATGTCCATCAATAGAAGGGGGAATGAATAAATCGTAGTATATTTTCACAGTGGAGTACTATACAGCATCCCAAACTATAGTACATGTAATAGTATGCATGAATTAGCAATATAAATTTAAAAAATTATGTATAGTGTATTCCTTTTATGAAATTAAAATAACTGATAAAAAGAACTCTTTAAAACTACATATAGATACAATAAAACAATAATGAAAGGAAAGTAAGGGAATGATGATTGTTTTCACAGATGGTTAACTTGGGTGACAGAGACAGGGAGATGAGTTGGTGGAATGTCCCCTATGAGTAGATGCAGTTATGTAAAAAGTACTAGCTTTTGTTTTGGGTAATGAATTCACAGGTGCTAATTACATTATAAAAATAACTAATTTAAAATCTAAGTAAATAAATAAAATTGATTCATACATTGACCAATGATGAAAGTGTGCCATGAACCAAGAATTATGGTTAATCCAATTCTGTATACTAGAAGTGTATTGAGGGAGATGGGAGGAGAGAGAGAGAAAAAGAGAGAGAGGAGAAAGAGAAAGGAAGGAGGACAGAGAATTTCCTAAAATTGTTGATGTCCACCAATTCTCAGATTCAGAAAGCACAGCAAGTCCTAAATAGAATTAAATAATAATGACAATAAATATACACTTAGGTGCATCATAATGAAACTATAAGACAAAGAGATCTTAAAAGAAGCCAGAATAGATCACCTACAAAGACAATGGAATTAGCTTGACTGTTGATCAATTAACATGTAAATATCATTGGATAGGTAAATGGTAGAGCCAAGACTCAAGTCCAGAGTCTACCAAAATTTGTCACACATCTATGTATAGAATATTTTGTTTACCATACGAACGCAAACCAGAAAAATAACAGAAAATAGAAACCCCAAAATTTGAAAAGCTGGGAAAAAGCTTAGTAATAATCCATTTAACATATGAAAATGTCTGTAAAACTTATGTAAGTACAAGAGAGAAGAGGGAAGTAACATTTGTTTAATGCCTAGATATGTGTCAGGCATTGTGCTGGTGTTTTAAAAATCTCATTCAGTACTCACAACAAATATTTATGGGTTGCAGTTCTTATTTCCATTTTGTGGTAGAAGAGACCACGACTTGGAGAGATTAAATAACTTACCCAATTTCACAGAGCTGGCAAATGGTAAATTCAGATTCTGGAGAGATGCCATCAGCCCTGCCCAACCTCCGCATCTTCCCAGTAGCATTTTCAATAAATGAATAATGTAATTTGTATTAGCTAAGGTATCACACTTTCTGGATAACCTTCCAATACTACCACTCCTAATATCAAGGGTTCCTGACCCCAGAGACATGCCTGGGAAGATCAATTCTCCCTTCTCACTTCTCTAGACTTTTTTCCTTCTTGAATACTCTACCAATCCCTCCACTACATATTTGGTCATCCATTTAAAAGTATATTCACTATTTTCTAATAGTGCAAGCGTTTTGAATCCTGGCCTACACACTTAGACAAATTATTGAATCTGTATGAGCCTCAGTTTCCTCATATGCAAATTAGGAAACACACACCCCTCAAGGATTATTGTAATGACTAAATGAGAAAATAAAATCAATAAAGCCCTTAGTTCAGTTCCTGGCACTTAGAAGTTCTCAGTAAGTGATTGCTGCTGCTATTATTATGTCCTGTACAGGTACAGAAATGGCTTTTATGGTCAGTGGTACTCATTTTCCTTTCCTAGTTTGCTTCAGAGTAAGTGATCCATCTTTAGTCTACTGGTTGTGTTCTGATACAGTCTTGACCTAGTTGTCATTAATTTCATATCATTTTAATAAGAAAATAATTATGAAATATTCTGTTCTGAATTTCACATTGAGGTAATATTTATACAGTGATATATTACAGATAGCCATTTTCTAAATTAAGATTTTTTTTTTAAATCCCAAAGGGTCATCCCCTGAGTTGAATTCACTAGAATGGAATAAATGAAAACAGTGTTCACTAAGCTTCTAAAGAATATACATGTTATTTAAGTTAGTCTGGCCAAAGAGTAATTTTGCCTCCAGGATTTATTTTTCTGAATTAAGTGGTTATGCACAATCATTTTAATGATACAGTGATTTATGAAGACGATTGCTATACTGTGGAGAGTTAGAAACAGAAGAGCACCAAATCCACATGTATATAAACAACTCATCCTGAGGCCAGAAGGAGGAGGAGAGGCAGGAAAAAAAACATTAAAATGAATCAGTAAATATGTACATTGTGTGGTGCATGTCTGTGATACATACAAAATGCTAAATTGGTGTCGATTCCTGGAAATAAAATGCCTATTGTTTTTTTCAAATTGTGCAAATTTGATAAACCTAATAGGCAGAAAGTGTTATATTTTACCTTTCAACTAACCATTCTATCATTTTTTTCAAAGAGGATAATAAATGCTATTATAGAATATCTTCTTTCTACTTGATTATGTCAGTTGACTTGGCATTTCTGTTCTCCTTTATGACTTTTTGGTATGGTAATAACATCATAAAGTTGCTTACATTTTTCATACCACTCCATTTTATCTCGTTAGTATATTTCTTGTAGGTGGACTCTTCCTCCTGCTAATGACTTAATATGCTTGTGAATCCAGAGAGGTGGACTTTTTTCCTTTGCAAAACAGCATTCTGTGCCACTTTACGTAGTATTCAGACTTTTAGAAGATTGCTTGAGTATCATGGTATAACTAGAGAGGATGAAAGGATGTACTTAGGTTTGGAGAAAAATTAATGTGAAAACAGTTCTCCAAAGAGCACAGCAATACAATAAAATATCTAGATAATCTATTAGGCTATCAGAGACCAGGGTATGCTAGAGGACCAATAGGAGAAGAAAAAAGCTTCGGTTCTTACTCACGTTACACTTACTTTGTAAAAAGAATTTTGCTCTCTTTTACACAAAATGTAATTCATAAGACCTTTTTATATCAGCAGGGAACTCATCTATCTGCATAGCCATGGAACCTGAGGGCTGTTAACAGCATGACAAAACACTGCTGAACAGTTCAGGATGCAGGGATAAGGAATATCATTCTATCATTCCCAACTGAAACAACATCAGAAAATGTAGGCAGGCTAAATAGAATTATCCAAAATGGAGCCTGTCTGAAATTCCAAGTCTCCCGGAGACAAAAGTACTATTCACCTCTTCTCCCTTCTTACGGCTGAAATTCATTTGCATCCACTGACATCTTTTAAATTATTACCCTCCTGGGAAAGTCTGAGCCCCCTGTAGAGTACTTATAAACATTCAGTTGTTTCTGATCAAACCTGTGTTGTTTGTAGTTCCCCTGACTCATATTTTAGTATCCCAGAAAAGAAAAATCACGGCCAGAAATATAGCAAATGTTTACCATCTAGATTCTCTTGGTTTTAGGGACTTCCTGCAGCAATTTAAAAATTTTAGATATCTACTTTGTGCTTTAAAGGTCATAATTCTAGAAGTCTGGCTTTTATCTGACCCTTGAGAGTGATAAATCTAATAGAATTTCTTGTACCCTGAGAAATGCAAAATGGGAACTAGCAGGTTCCAAAAATTCAGCTATGGAGTAATGGACGGCTTTCTCCAAATATCTGTTAAAATCTTACTCTAAGAAATGCTAGGATTTTTTTAAGTAAAATTGTTTGGCAACAAGAATTTAGCACTTTCAAAGCAGCCACATGGTCTGTTACCCAGGACTCCCTTAAAGATTGCTTTGCTGAAGCTGTTCGACATCTGTCAGCATTTTCAGCATAAACCATCGGCTAAAAAAAAATGCTTCAGGCTGAAACTTGATATATCAGATCCCAGCTCAGGAGTTTTTATATGTATTCAGGAAAATAAGTTCAGCTGTTTTTAAGTTAGAGCTATAGGAAAAAAAAAAATCTAATATACCATTTCAAGATACACTTTTAGTTTATACATAGGTAAAAAGAAAACAGACTTCTACCCAACTAAAATGAATGGGAAACAGCTAAACAATTTGATAGTCGTGAATTTTTCTTCACACTGTATTGCTGAAACAGGATGTCTTTACTGGAGCTTGGTGACTGCATTCTTAGTAGGGTGGTGTATGGAACTCTGCCCAACATTAATTCCAGAGGTCAGAATATGCCCACCTCTTGGCAGCTGAGGATGAATGGCCTAAGTGACAAATTCCAATCTCTCAGTTTCCCAGATCATTGTACAGCCAGAGACTAATACAATAAACAGCAGTTTGCCAAAAGGGATCCACTGGTGGATTGTGCTTTTGCACAGCTTCAACATACATTATCTTGACATCTAAAATTACTTCTCAGAGTACAGCTGTGTGTGTGATACTGGACTTCATTCCACTGAATGATCCCATGCAGTCCATTTACAACAGGAATGCACTTTTGAACCAAAAACTGTCACCACAAATCTCACCGTGAGTGCAAGAATTCATGAAGAGTTCCAGTTTATTGGTTTGCAAGGATTTGCCTATGAAGTTCAAGAGATTGTGTCTTAAAATTGTTATCGTATACAATAAGAAAAAAATCATTTCAGTGAATGAACTCCTGATATTGATATTTTTCAGTTGACTATTTGTAATGTGAACATTTTTTTTCTTTCTATATGAATGTTAATTGGAAATAGAAAGGCAAGGAAGGAGCAGTCCTTCAACGTACCAGTCCTCTGCACCAGGGTCTATGTTGCGGAACTTTTTTGAATTAAAGGTTCCTTAAATTTCTACAGCATAACCCTCAGGAAAAGAAAAAAAAAAATCTCAAAAACATAAACAATTAAAACTGTACTAAAATTGAGCCACTCTTTTATGTATGTATATCCCTCTGCCCTGATCACAGAGTCTTCTATTCCAATAGAACTTTCTTCCCCATGGCAATAGGAAAATGCCCCTGTTTTTCTGATTGATTTGTGCTTATTGAACACTGAACTTAGAGCTTCGAAAGCTGTATTTCAATTCTAGCTCTTCAACTGATCTTGTATGGCCTTGGAAAAATTGTGCATCTTTTTGACTCTTAGTTTCTGAAAAAGGAGATAAGTATACCTATGTCACAAGTTTGATCAAAAGCTCAAAACAAATTATGTAAGTAAAACAATTTCAAAATTGTATACCTCACATTTATACAAAGTACATATTCATATTTCTACAGATAGTACATAGCATTGTTACTAACATCAAAGGAAACTAGAAGTCTAAATTATGTGGACGCCAAATAAAAATTTGACAAACAAATGGTGGTTAGGATTTAAACTGCTTTTAGTATCAACCTTTGATTCCACTTATTCATGGTTTGCAAAATGTTTTGTAAGGATCAATAGCTATTCTGAAATAGCTAATAACAGTCAACACATAGTAGTAGTAATACGTAATATGTTGATGTGTGTGTCTTTTTATCTGTGGTATATAAAACATTTTTGCTATAGAGTATTCTGAAGAAAAAGAGAAGTCTTAGCACTAATCAGAGCTCTCAAATGGTTATTATTTTAAACTATACTAATCTTAAGATCTTTTTGAAAGACATGTGGCCTTTATTTCCAGCAGTTTTTTAGACTAGTTATCTTGACTTCAAAACATCCAGAAATATTGAGGCGAGTGTGAGAATTGCTCTTTTTATTCCTGATTGAGCTCACAAGAAAGATGAGAAAACCTGGGGTGCAGAAATAAAGAGGAGGCTGGAAAGCAGAGGGTTAAGCCTGTGGTGAAGCTACAGCTGTCCGTGGGGCATTTGCCGTCACTGCACCCAAGAGCTTTGGGTTTACATACTTATATGGGGATAGGAGAAAAGACTTCAGCCAGAACAAATTGGAAAATTGAAACCAAGACCCTGGCAGTAAGCAGGGTACTCAAAGAGATACACCTTCAGTGAAATGGTAGATCAAGAAAAATCTACCTGCCAATAATGGAAGAAAACAAAGAAAATTATTTATCTCAGCCTGGGTTCTGGGTAGAAGAAAAGTCTTCCTTGAGAATCCTTTTTGTCACTGTCATGTGATTTAGGGTTCAAATTTGTACCACTCGCATGGTCAAGTAGATCGAAAGCTGAGAAATTAACTTAAAGTGGACCCTGGTTAAAAGCAGTTCTGGGAGCCTGTAGAAACATGAATATCCTCTGGAGGAACACACCCTCATATCAGACCTAATAGGATTAACACGAATAAAAATATATATAAATACACAATCCAACATTTAAAAGGAAGCCATCATGAGTGAGTCAAGGGAATAACAAACAATAGAAAAGTTGTTGGGCTATGTTTAAAACGTTTACAGAAATAAAAAAGCAAATCACAAACTTGATAAAGGATCACCTTTTTTTTTTTAAAGACAATGCCATATCTTTACAAAGAACCAAATAGAACTTTTAGAAATGAAAAATGCAATTATTGAAATTAAAACTTTCTGAGTGAATTAAACAGTTGAAGAAAGACTAAGTAAAACGGACTGTATACAGTGGTGTGCTGATAAATGTTTAATAAGTGGCTCTCCAGGGGCTGGAAGAAAACCCTTTTATGTAGTATTTGCCAATTCCCATGGTACACCTACTCCCACCATAGCCCATTTTAAGCTACCAATGTGATGGCAGTGAACACAGACTTGGGAAAATATATGCCCAATTTGTTATTGTAAGCTTGTACAAGCCAGTTCCTACACACGACTGGATGTATAACTGAATAAGGTACCTGGAATACAGCATAGAGAGGTAGAGAGATGGGAAATGTGTATGCGACGTAAAGGATAGCATGAGAAAGTCTGACGTAAGTCAATCATTAATATAAGTCATGAATTCTAAGATCTAGGAACACCACAGATAACATGCAGAAACACATTGTAATGAAATTGCAGAACACCAAAGACAATCTCAAAAGCATCCAGAGAAAAAAGAGATTAGCTTCCAAGGAACAAGAATTAAGACTTCTTCTCAAGGGCAACAATGGAAAAAAGAAATAATGGAATAATCTTCAAAGTACAGAGAGAAACACTGTTAACTAGAACTAGTTAACCTAATTATATAAATATTATTATTTAATATTAAAGTGAAGGTATAATAAAGTCATTTCAAACAACAAAAGCAGAGAGTTTATCACCAATAGATGCACACAAAAGGAACTTCTTAAAGAAGTACTTTAGGAAGAACTAAAATGATCTGAAAGGAATATGGACAAAGAAATAGGTAAACATTTAGGTAAATCTAAGCTGACATAAAAACAATAATAATAATTAAAGGCCACGTGAACATGGAGTTTTATTTTCCCACAAATACTAAACAGCTTTTTATGCATTTAATTTAATTATATTACCACTTAGAAGTTTTAATCATCTTTCGTTCACTTTGACTTATTAAAAAATCAGGAAAAAATGTTAAACATTGTGGTAAAAAATTTACTTGTTTTAGTCCAAGTTACACTTTGCTAAACATACTATTTAGGTAGGTTTTTAATTTGTAATGAAAGATCCATCAATATCTATGGGAAGAGAACACTCTCTTTTGTGTGTTTCTTGTACTCTCACACTATTCTGTAGACAGTCCCCAACTTACGATGACTCACTTATGATTTCTCGACTTCAGGACGGTGGGAAAGCGATACACATTCAGTAGAAACCGTAGTTTGAGTTTTGATCTCTTCCTGGGTTAGCGATATGCTTTATGATCCTCTCTCATGATGCTGGGCAGCAGCCACAGCTCCGCATCAGCCCCAGGATCATGAGGGTAAACAACCAACACACAACCATTCTGCACTCACACAGCCATTCTGTTTTTCACTTTCAATACAGTATTCAATGAATTACATGAGATATTCAACACTTTATTATAAAATAGGCTTTGTGTTAGATGATTTTGCCCAACTGCAGGCTAATGTAAGTGTCCTGAGCAAATCAAAACTACAGTGAGGTATCACACCGGTCAGAATGGGCATCATCAGAAAATCTACAAACAACAAATGCTGGAGAGGGTGTGGAGAAAAGGGAACCCTCGTGCACTGTTGGTGGGAATGTAAATTGATACAGCCACTATGGAGAACAGTATGGAGGTTCCTTAAAAACTAAAAATAGAACTACCATATGACCCAGCAATCCCACTACTGGGCATATACCCTGAGAAAACCATAATTCAAAAAGAGTCGTGTACCACAGTGTTCATTGCAGCTCTATGTACAATAGCCAGGACATGGAAGCAACCTAACTGTCCATCAACAGATGAATGGATAAAGAGGATGTGGCACATATATATAGTGGAATATCACTCAGCCATAGAAAGAAACGAAATTGAGTTATTTGTAGTGAGGTGGATGGACCTAGAGTCTGTCATACAGAGTGAAGTAAGTCAGAAAGAGAAAAACAAATACCGTATGCTAACACATATATATGGAATCTAAAAAAAAAAAAAAAGGTTCTGATGAACCTAAGGGCAGGACAGGAATAAAGACACAGACGTAGAGAATGGACTTGAGGACACAGGGAGGGGGAAGGGTAAGCTGGGATGAAGTGAGAGAGTAGCATGGACATATATACACTACCAAATGTAAAATAGATAGCTAGTGGGAAGCAGCCACATAACACAGGGAGATCAGCTCAGTGCTTTGCGACCACCTAGAGTGGTGGGATAGGGAGGGTGGAAGGGAGACGCAAGAGGGAGGGATATGGGGGTGTATGTATGCATATAACTGATTCACTTTGTTATACAGCAGAAACTAACACAACACTGTAAAGCAGTTATACTCCAATAAAGATGTTTATATATATATATATATATATATATATGTGTGTGTATTTATATCTTGTTGATCTTTAGCAATCAGTTTTGTGAGTCCTATGTCATTATCTAGCAAGGATTTCCAATTTAGAGTGAACTGGGAAAAACATATTTTACTGAAGTTTATGGTTGTGAAAAAGTTTATCCCCAGAACACTGGAAGTTCAGAGCCTTTGTTTCTTCTTACCCGCGCACTGGTGACTTTTTACCACTAGGAGAGTTATGTACTCACTCCAACTCACAAAAAAAGGGTTATTTTATACTAGTCTCCAATAAAAGGACCAGGACTCTTTGGAGAAATTCTAGGACTGGAGCATAGAAAGTACAAAATGAGCCTGGAATACATATGGTGCCAGAAAGTAAGTACTCAAAGAATGATGGGGGACATCTTAAGGATACAGGAGGCAACTTGAAGGAGGCTTCCAATGACTAAATTTGGGACAATTTCAGCAAAAGAATAATGATAGTAACGGACTGTATCCTGTAGAATCCATATTTATATAAATAAATATTTGACTAAATAATTAAATGAAGGGGAAGGGAAAGTTCTTCCTTACAATATAATTCCAATTAATACATTTAGAAGAGAAAGTAGAAATAGAAAACCAGCATTTGCAAAACAGCACAGTAATATTTGTTTCTTTCAAGAATCATCAATGGATGCTGAAGTTAGTTGGTGAAAATGTGATGAGAAACAGGATATTTACATACCCTCAACATATCACCCATAAGATACTTACTAATTCCAAAAAGGCAAAACTGGAAACTTTACAGTGGAGAAACCTGGTAGTCACCATCTTAACCAAGTGCTCAGAGTTAACCTCACTAGTTAACGGGATAGATCAACGACATGTGTCTCCTGTTGTAATTCACTGAGGCGGACATCTCATTTATGTGGTTTGCTTGACAAAAATATATAACCTGGAATAATAATGAAGAAACCTCAGATAAAGTCAAACTGAGAGGCACTTTGCAAAACAACTGGTCAATACTCTTCAAAATTTCCTGACAGATTTTCAAGATGAAAATTTATTTAAAAATCAAAGATAAGGTTACTTTTTAATTCTACTTTTTAATTTTTATTGGAGTATAGTTGCTTTACAATATTATGTTAGTTTATACTGTACAGCAAAGTGAATCAGCTATATGTATACATATATCCCCTCTTTTTTAGATTTCCTTCCCATTTAGGTCACCACAGAGCACTGAGTAGAGTTCCCTGTGCTATACAGTAGGTTCTCATTAGTTATCTATTTTATACATAGTATCAATGGTGTATATATGTCAATCCCAGTCTCGCAGTTCATCCCACCCCTTCCCCCTTGGTATCCATACGTTTGCTCTCTACGTCTGTGCTGTGTTTCTATTTCTGCTTTGTAAATAAGATAGTCTATACCAGTTTTTTCAGATTCCACATATATGTGTTAATATATGATCTTTGTTTTACACTTTCTGACTTTACTCTGTATGACAGTCTCTAGGTCCATCCATGTCACTACAAATAACACAGTTTCATTCTTTTTTAAGGCTGAGTAATATTCCATTGTATATATGTGCCACATCTTCTTTATCCATTCCTCTGTTGATGGACATTTAGGTTGCTTCCATGTCCTGGTTATTGTAAATAGTGCTGCAGTGAACATTATGGTACATGTATCTTTTTGGATTATAGTTTTCTCAGGGTATATGCTCAGTAGTGGGATTGCTGGGTCACATGGTAATTCTATTTTTAGTTTTTTAAGGAATCTCCATACTGTTCTACATAGTGGCTGCATCAATTTACATTCCCACCAACAATGCATGAGGGTTCCCTTTTCTCCACACCCTCTCCAGCATTTATTGTTTGTAGATTTTTTTGATGATGGCCATTCAGACTGGTGTGAGGTGATACCTCATTGCAGTTTCGATTTGCATTTCTCTAATAATTAGTGATGTTGAGCATCTTTTCATGTGTTTGTTGGCCATCTGTATGTCTTCTTTGGAGAAAAGTCTATTTAGGTCTTCTGCCCATTTTTTGTTTTTTTGATACTGAGCTTCATGAGTTGTTTGTATATTTTGGAGATTAGTCCTTTGTCAGTTGGTTCGTTTGCAAATATATTCTCCCATTCTGAGGGTTGTCTTTTCGTCTTGTTTATGGTTTCCTTCACTGTGCAAAAGCTTTTAAGTTTCATTAGGTCCCATTTGTTTATTTTTGTTTTTATTCTCATTACTCTAGGAAGTGGGTCAAAAAAGATCTTGCTGAGGTTTATGTCAGAGTGTTCTGCCTATGTTTTCCTCTAAGAGTTTTATAGTATCTGGCCTTACTTTTAGGTCTTTAATCCATTTTGAGTTTATTTATTTATTTATTTATTTTTGGCTGAGTTGGGTCTTTGTTGCTGTGCACTGGCTCTCTCTAGTTGTGGTGAGTGGAGGCCACTCTTTGTTGCGGTGCATGGGCTTCTCATCGTGGTAGCCTCTCCCGTTGTGGAGCACGGGCTCTAGGTGTGTGGGCTTCAGCAGCTGTGGCACGCGGGCTTCAGTAGTTGTGGCACGCAGGCTCCAGAGCGCAGGCTCAGCTGCCGTGGCACACGGGCCCAGCTGCTCTGTGGCATGCAGGATCCTCCCGGACCAGGGCTCGAACCCATGTCCCCTGCATTGGCAGGTGGACTCCCAACCACTGTGCCACCAGGGAAGCCCTTGAGTTTATTTTTGTGTATGGTGTTAGGGAGTATTCTAATTTCATTCTTTTACATGTAGCTGTCCAGTTTTCCCAGCACCACTTATTGAAGAGGCTGTCTTTTCTCCTCTGCCTTTGCCTCCTTTGATAAAGGAGGCAAGAATATTGTATATTCTTGCCTCCTTTATCAAAGATAAGGTGACCATATGTGCGTGGGTCCATCTCTGGGCTTTCTATCCTGTTCCTTTGATCTGTATTTCTATCTTTATGCCAGTACCATACTGTCTTGATTACTGTAGCTTTGTAGTATAGTCTGAAGTCAGGGAGCCTGATTCCTCCAGCTCCATTTCCGTTTCTCAAGATTGCTTTTGCTATTTGAGGTCTTTTGTGTTTCCATACAAAATGTGAAATTTTTTGTTCTAGTTCTGTGAAAAATGCCATTGGTAGTTTGATAGGGATTGCACTGAGTCTGTAGATTGCTTTGGGTAGTATAGTCATTGTCACAAGATTGATTATTCCAATCCAAGAACGTGGTATATTTCTCCATCTGTCTGTGTTGTCTTTGAAATAAAAAAAAAAATCAAAGATAGGGTTATGATAGTTTCCTAGGCCTCTCCAACCTCCCTCATTCTCAGAAGGCCCATCTATTAGGTGTCTCCCCTCCCAGCTCTATCCAGAGACATCAATGCATGGCTTCAGTAGAACGGGGCCAAGTGCAAGGCTAAGAAGGAAGGAAGCAGTTTGAGTATGCACAAGGTCCCTACTGTGTTGAGTCAGCATGGTTGAGGCTATTAAAATGCCATCTTTTTCTCCCTCCCACTCCTCTCTCTCTTCCTCTACCTCAATACTCCACATCCCAGACTGCTTTTAATCCTATTGGGAGGATATACAGTGAGAAAGAAAGGAAAAATAATGAACGGCTGTATTCCTTGGCACATGAATAACACTTTCCCTTTTGGGGCTTCAGGAATAAAAAAATGAGAGGCTTTTAATCTTGCTAACTAGTGCAAGTGTGTGTGTGTCCCTGTGTGTATGTGTGTGTGTATGTGTGTGTATAAAAATATAAACTACCACTGTGGGAAGAATAATGCTGATTTTGAAAATCTACTAAGGCAAAAGAAAGCATTATTCCAGAATAAGGTGTGTTAGAGGCCAGTGAGAAAAAGAACAGCAGATGATTTTGTTTAGGGCTGGGTGAATTAGGAAATACCCTTTTCATAGCTAACTCTAAAGAGATGAGCTGTTGTTGCCAAGATGTGTTTATCAAATGTCTAGGCCATCTCACAGGATGTGAAATTTGGTTCAGCTGTGTAAAATAGCTCTGTATTTTTATTTTAGCCAAAACTCAGCAAGACTCAGTCAGTTCCCTCCCCAACAGAGTAAAACAGCAACAAGGACAACAACAAAACACACTGAAACAGCAGAGTAAATGTTGGCAGGAAGCCTGTTGTGATCCAGCCTTGCTTTTTAGAAGGAATCTCTCTCAGTTTGATGCATTGTTTCTCATAACTCCTGATGGCTTTTCTTACGATAAAATAAATTGAAGTGAAAAGAGAATATTGCCATTGGTAATTCCTTCTACTTTAAAAAAAAAAAAAGCAAGCAAAATTTCCATGCTCCTGTTGACTTTCTCGTGGCTCTAACAGGCTATGGAAATGTGCAAAGCAAAGCTACAGTTAGAATAGTCGGGTGTGAATACAGACCACATGCCTCACTACTTGCGCTTCTTTCTGGAGCAGTCTGTTTTGAGTGAGCCGGCTTCCCTCTGGTTAATCATTTGGCCTGGTGAGATTCCACCAGGTTGTGCCTCTGGTGACTCAGACAGAGCCTGGGGCATCACTGAATTTACATTAAAAATCAGATTGGCGTCTGGACACCACCCCACCACCACCACCACCACCACCCCCAACACACACACACACTTAATAAGCATCAAGTTGTGCACTTCCCTCTATACTGATGGCGCTGCTGGCTGTTTGTGTTGTTTTTGGCTTTGAGGTCTTATAGACCAGCCAGCCATTGTGTAAGCATGGTCTGTCTGAACTGCTTCGGGGCTAACTGCCTTCTTAGAAGTCCTCTTGCTGTTCATTATTTTGCCAGCAAGCTGTTACTATTGTTAATTTAAAATAACTCAGTCTATAAGATGGTGAAGTGTAGAAAACAGTAGTGCTTTAAATCTTCAAGATTTGGGGGGATCTTCATTTCTATAATTTGGGATAGGGGTTTTAAGCCAGTGTAGAACTTGTAAATTTGCTAAATTTAATACAGAATTTGGGGATAGGGGTTAATACTAAAGTATTCTGCTCATGCTGTTTTAAAAACTTCTGGTGTGTGTGCCTTTTTATTTTTTGTTCATCGTACAGTCTATTCAGAAAAATTAAAAAAAAAACAAAAAACAACATTAAGTAGCTCTTGGCAGAAGGTCAAAAACCAGCATTGCAGGGAAGGTATTTAAAAGTCTTTTAAGTGTGGCTATTTGTATAAGCAATAACCGAACATTTCTTATGACTAGGGAGGACTATTTTCACAGTCTTTCATGGAACTATTTCTAGACGATTTCTGTGGCTCTTTTCCTTGAGCTCATTTATTTGCTTTTGCTTTAGAACAGAGCATTTTAATGAGCAGTTTTATGAGCCTAACCTGCGTTCTGCAAGCTCCACATGACTGGATTCCTGTTACACATAACCTTTGCCCTATTTTCCATTAAAACACAAGACTTTCCTATAATCAACTCTGTACTAAGACCTTAGAGGAAAGAATGCAACAGATACTTTGGTCTACTATTCAGCCCACTAAATATGTTTTTGAATTATTTGTTGTTTCCTTGTGGTTTTAAAAATTATACATATTAATATTTTAATCACAAATTCCTTTCTTTTCTAAGATGCTTATATCCTCATTGGTTTCATACCTTTACCTAATCCAATATTGCCATATCCCTCTGAGTAAAAACCTATTTAGCTGTCTTTATAATCCACTGAGGCAGGTATAAGGGCAAGATGAACCCCAAATCATTTTGGAAATAGGAACTTTCAAGAAAAATAAACCACACAGTTTTTTTAATCTTATGTGTAATTGCCAGTGCCAGAAAGTTCCTTCTTATGGCAAAGCTAGATAAACATCTGATGCACCTTGACTCCTTCTCTTTGTCTTTTAATTGAAAGATCAGACAACTATTTTCCATTTTATACGTAGTATCCTAGATATTTTGGTATAGACTGACTTTTTTTCTCTAACCTGAAAAATCCAAATTTGTTTAATTTTTCTTCCAAGTCCACTTTCAGTGTTTTAATCCGTTTTATTGATGTCTGCTAAACATTCAAGTTCTCCCTTTCATTTGAGCAGGCTGCAGAACCCCTGGAAGGGTCTAACCATACTAAGAACAATGGAGCCGTTGTTGTTTGGCACACTCAGCTCCCCTCTTGGTCATGCATTCCAGCCACGTTTTGCCTTTTAAAACTATACTAAGAATTTAAGGTAGTCTGCGGTTCCTTATAACACCTAGCTCTTTTTCTCCCCTGGTTACTTCAGTCAATCTGTCCTCGTCTTACAGTTTTATTTACTTTTTCTTTTTAGAACAAGGAGGGCACTCTTTAAAACAGAGTGAAGTAAGTTTAGGGTAAATGAAAGGAAATCTACTTCACATAGCGGGTTATAAACTTATGGAACTCGTTAGTTCCCAAAGGTGGTGCTGGCAGGAAAGGTAAATGAATTAAAAAACCTCTTAGCCAAATTTATGAATGAGAGCCACAAATGGCTACTAAGAAAACCAGGGCTCTGCCTGATTCTTACAGTTGAAGTCAGAGAGTTGCTCCAAGCCTTCCTACAGGAGAGGTCTCTTGAGATCTGTTAAGTTGGCTGACCTTGGGTGTGGCCCATTACGGGATCTCCCGAGCATCCCGTGTCCTCTCAGTACTTGTCTCTCCTTGGTCTCACTGAGGCTCAGAAAGACCCTACAGGCCTGTTCTGGGATCAGCAACTTTCTTTTTGAAATAACATTTTTTTGGTAACTTTTCCTTTACCGTCAACCCTCTGTCTACCACAGTGCCAATTATGACTGTCAGGGAATGGTGACGTCTGTCCAGTGGAAACTAGCTGAGATCACATTTGGATCTTAAAACATAGATACTTTCTTTTATGTAAAGTCAGACCTTTCTTTTTTCCTGGGAATTTTCAGGCATCAGACCATAAATAGTGTTTTTACTTCACCCTGTACTCTATCCTCAGTAGAACCTTCAATCCCCTCACCCCTTCTGCTTTTCCCAGATCTATATCTGCAGGGGTTCTCAACCTAGGACAATTAAAAAATCGCAGGTGCTCTCATCCCAGACCGCGTAAATCACAGTCTGTGTGGGTGGGGCCAGTCAAGGGTATTCTTCAAAATCAGGCTATTCTCAGCAGCCAGATTGAAAGCCTGGACTGACGGGTTGCTTTAGGTTTTCTCCTCCACCTGCACACCCTGCTCATCATCTCAGTGCCATCTGAGGCATCATTCGGCCACACCCCCCACCTCCCCACCCCACCCCAACCCCCCTGCCACCCTCCCATGTTAAATGTTCGTTAGTGATTTTGGTGAAGCTCACTGCACCAGTCAACAACGCTGGACCTTTATGCTGTCTGCTTTCTTTGTCCTTCCAACTGGGAACTCCTAGGAAAAGAAAACTTACTGCAAAAATATGGTCCCTTGCAAATTTATGATACCCAACACTTATAGGACCTTCACCTCCTTTTACTCATCTCTTTGTTGACTGATATGGTACCTGCTCCAAATATGATCTTTCTTCACATCAGTCCCTCACATGCCTCTAGGCAGGCATGTCTCCTCTTTTTGGGGGAGAATGTTGAGACCAACCAGATGAAGCTGCCCAATACCCTTATTTCACCCTTCCCCCCTTTCTATTCTTACCATTCCCTTCAATCTATGAGAAGAAAAATTCCATTTCCATTTATTAAACACTATAGAGTACTAACCATGTGCAATGAATTATAATACAGTGGAAAAGACCTACTAGAAAGCAATTAATAATAATTCATAGGAAAAAATGTAAATTCTTAAGAAGAAGAAACATTTAAATAAGCAATAAATGTGTAGGAGGGAGAGATCAATTCTGATGGTCGAGGGAAGGTTATCACATAGATAACCATCTCACAGTCTTCTACGCTGGATATAAACTTAAAAATTTTTTTTTCAAAGACAACTGGGAAAATGTAATGTGACACTGAATATTTGTAATGTTGAGAAATTATTAATATTTTTAGGTGTGATAATAGTATTGTGGTTATGATTGTTAAGGGTCCTTTTCTTTTAGGAATACACACTGACATATTTACAGATAAAATTATATGTTGTTGGAGTTTGCCTCAAAATAGTTGAGGAAGATAGAACAAGGATGTGCATGTGGTGAATTACTGAAGATGAGTAATGAGCACCTCCAGGTTAATTTATATTATTCTCTCTACTCTCTCTACTTTTACACGTATTTAAAATTTCCCAAATAAATAGATTTTTTTTAAAGTCACTGATGTTAAGGAATTCTTGTTAAATATTTTTGAGGTGACAATAGTACTATGGTTATGTTTTTTGAAAAGGAGTCCTAATCTTTTAGAAATACCAATTGAAATATTAATGCATGAAATGGTAAAAAAAAAAATGGAGTCATTGAGATCATTGCAGGTTTTTTTAATTATAGTAAAGCAAAAGCACAAAATTTTTACTTTGTCATTGAAAAAATTTCTCCTCAGGAATATATCCACAAACCCCAAGTTGAAAAACAATACTTTAGAAAGTTATGTAAATTCTGCTCTGTATTTTACCTGTTTTTACCTAAAGATTATGACAGTTTCCAAGTAAAACTGTGAGTTGTACATTCTGTAGATGAGTGCATACAGAAGAGTAAAAACCACCAAACACTGGGTGTGAGTAGATATAGTCCTTAGCATTGTAGGATTTATCACAAGAGTAGTGGCTTTAAAAACCATTTGGTTATATTCCAGTTAACATCAGGCTTCAGTAGATTTGCATTGAGATGTACTAAAACAGTCCTGGATGAAAACAAAATTCCACAGGATTTCCCCATTATCAGTTTAATTAGTAAATTCAATCTTAGCTCTCTGACAAATTTTTCAATGAAACACTGATGATTAACAAATTTCTCTGATTTGGAGAAGAAGGAGCGTCTTGGCTCTGAGATTAGGATATTCATGAGCAACAAAATGGTCATTAAACTAAAATCAGATCCCAGCTGACTATCTGGAAAATCCACAGATTAGAAAATTCTCATTCATGGATGAATGAGAATGGAGTGTGATACCAATACCTTCATTATTTCAAGTGGATATCTGTAAAGCATATTATTCTCTATTCTTGTCACCTTAAAGCCGTAAATGCTCATTAAACTCCATCCCCATACTGACAGTATCTCAATAAAAGTTAAAATTAAGTGCACAACTGATTACCTTAATGAGACCATTTTATGCTCTCTCAACGTCTCACTTGACACTATAACCAAAAGGAAATAAAACTTTTGTACACTTAACCAGGAAACATAGGATTTATCAGGGGGCCATTCTGAGACTATCAATCTAATGTGAATATTTTTATCAGCATGAGTCAGCAATATTGTTTAACAGTGGAACTGGAACTTAAGAACAGGATTGTTAATGTGTAACCATTTATAAAGTTTTCTAAATGAGCAGAATTTCTTTAGAGCTTAAAAAGAAACCTTTATTTAGGAAAATATAATACCATGTACCTACACTTGTGTCTACACTGTCCAGTGAGGTAGCCCCTATGGTTACTGAGCACTTGAACTGTGCCTAGTCCAAATTGAGATGTGCTGTAAGTGTAAAATACACACTGGGTTTCAAAGACTAGGTGGAAAAAAAACAGAAAAAGAAAGAAAGAAGGAAGGAGGGAAAGGAGGGAAGGAAAAAGGAGGGAGGAAACTATCTAATGATGTTTATATTAATTATACATTTTATCAGTTTGCTGGGGCTGCCATAACAACCTACCACATACTAGGTGGCTTAAACAACAGAAATTTATTTTCTCACAATTCTGGAAGGTAGAAATCTGAGCTCAGTGTGTCAGCAGAATTGGTTTCGTCTGAGGCCTTTCTTACGGGCTTATAGGTGGCCATCTTCCCTCTGTTATCATCTGGTCTTCCTTCTGTGTATGCCTATGTCCAAATTTTCTCTCCTTAGAAAGACAACAGTCATATTGGAGGAAGGCATACCCTAAAGGTCTCATTGTAACTTAATTACCTCTTTAAAGACTCTATCTCCAAATGCAGTCCCATTCTGAGATACTGGGAGTTAGGACTTCAACAAAGGAAGTTTGAGGAGATCCAACTTAGCCCATAAACATATGTCAAAATGATAATATTTTGGATATATTTTGTTAAATAAAACATTGTTCAAATGCACTTCACTTATTTTGCTTTACTTTTTTTAATGTGGCTACAGAAATGTGGCTTGCATTATATTTCTATTGGTTGACACTATTTTATTTCTTTGGAGTGTTAAAACACTGTATCCATCACCTATTGGAGGAGTAAGAAAAAGTTCTAATTATGAATAAATTTCTCACTTTCTATTTAATTCTACTTTTAATACTCAGGTTTTTTGTTTGTTTGTTTTTTGCGGTACACGGGCCTCTCACTGTTGTGGCTTCTTCCGTTACGGAGCACAGGCTCCGGACGCGCAGGCTCAGCGGCCATGGCTCACAGGCCCAGCCGCTCCGCATGTGGGATCTTCCCAGACCGGGGCACGAACCCGCATCCCCTGCTTCGGCAGGCGGACTCTCAACCACTGCGCCATGAGGGAAGCCCCTTAATACTTCGTTTTACTTAGGTATTGCTAATGAGCAAAAGCAGTGAGATGGTATATAAAGATCATGAAATGTACACAAGGAAAATTAGGTCGGAGTTCCATTTGGATCTTCCTCTCTTTATGATCTCAGGTACATCATCTTCCCTCTCTGTGCTTTAATTTATTCTTCCTTAGTGAATAATAATGGCTAAAATTTATTGAGGGTTTATTATGTGCCAGGCACTCTTCTGAATTCTACCCTAGTAATTTATTTAATCCACACAACAACCCTTTGAAAGGTAATAATTATAATAGGTAATAATTATAATAGGTACCATTATTACTCTATTTGACAGATAACTGAAGCTCCCAGAGATTAATTAACCTGCCCAAGGACACAGAATTAGTAAGTGGTAGAACCAAGTGGTCTAACTTGATCACCTCCTTTATTCCTTCCCATACTTCTCTCTCATAAGATTGTTTTGGGACTCAACTGAGATGGTGTCTGTGAATGCATTTAAAAATTATCGACAGTTATTTTTTTGGTCTGTTTTCCTAGAAATGATGCAGATAAAGCTATGTGTTTCTCTTTTGATCAGCAAATGTGTATATCTTCCTTGACTGCCTGGTCATTTCAAAGCTAACAGAAGTGACTGTGTCTGTGTTTTTAATACATTATTGAACACAACTCTTTAATTCAGAAATCATTATATCTATTTTACTTTGAAACTGTTTATATGGATTGAGTAGACGTAAACAATTGGCAGAGGGACTATCATAGTACTCACTAATAATAACATTTCTAGGAATTTTGAAGCCATGGTTAGGAAAAAGGGAAATTCGGGGGAAACTGTGAATACATGCATTGGTACATTTTCTTAGCAATATTTACATCTCTAATCTAAAGTTACCTTGTTATTCTGTAAAGGAACAACTTGATCTCGTCATAAAAAACATTATTTGGAACAGTAGATTGATTGATCAACATCTGTTAGTGATTGTAGTCTGATATCTGCTCCTAAACTACTTTTAAAACAGTCTAGGGGAAGAAAGTTTTTAAGAAACCACATCAATTTTTCTCTTATACTTCAAGTCATGTTTACAAATTTTATTAACACAGCCCTCAGTACAATCTCATGTATACAAACTTTAAAATACTATAGAATTTTTCTCATAGTAATTGCACCTTTTCATAAATTTACCTTAGAAGAGTTTTAATTTTTATTATAAATGAAACCGTAAGTTGCTGATCTTTTTTTGTTTTTGTTGGTTTTTTTTTTTTTTTGCGGTACGCGGGTCTCTCACTGTTGTGGCCTCTCCCGCTGTGGAGCACAAGCTCCGGACGCGCAGGCTCAGCGGCCACGGCTCACGGACCCAGCCGCTACGCGGCATGTGGGATCTTCCCGGACCGCTCCGCAGCATGTGGGATCTTCGCAGACCGGGGCACGAACCCACGTCCCCCGCATTAGCAGGCGGACTTTCAACCACTGCGCCACCAGGGAAGCCCCATGATATTTATGTCATCTTGTCTCTCTTAACTTTCACCACTCTGTGAAAAGTAGACAGAATTTGATAGCTGAAGCAAATATCAGTATTAAGGTGAAGCAAAGTAAGTTTTTTTTAAAATATATGTTCCATCCTCCATATTGGTAAGCAGGCAACACACACACAGACACACGCACACACACACAGAGTTTCAGAAGAGGGATGGAGAGAAGTAACAAAAGACAAACTCCAGACTCAATGGTTATAACTTCTGCTATATAGCTCTTTGTCCAATCAATCTTACTTTCAATATCAGTAGTTTCAGCATCTACAGTATATTTTATTTTTATCATCTTCATGAATTTCTATTTTCTGCAAACTGAAATTTTGCCTAAATTGAGACGAACTTGCTTACATTTTAGAGTATTAATTGGGAACGACTATCTACAAAGACAGGAGTTCTGTTTTTGGCAACTTTGGAAGTAACTTTCCAATTCCAATGTATGTGCTGTCTATTTTATGACGCAGACAGATGTGGTCCAGTGCTGTCACCAGAAATGTTCTACCTTTGAACGTTGGAAACAAGAAATTTGCAATATCTCAACATGGCGAATTTCTTCTGATTTTACTTTCATCTCTCATATTAACAGAAATGAATCTAAATTGTCTAAAACAGCTTTTAGATGTTTTACCTGGATTGTCTGGTAAGGCTGTTGGGCCCTCAAGGTGTACTCACTAATTCATTTGTAGGGATGGATGAAAAAGTTATCTTGAGGCCTTTGGGAATTCTGCAGTAGAATTCTGTGGTTGACAGCTTTATCAACTACAGTGTTCAGTGGACCTTGGAGAAATTTAAAACCCTTGACTGTAGCTGCTTCTTTAAAGGCTTCGTTTTTTTTCCTACACTCTTGAAGGAAGTAACGATTCTACCTAAAGCGTTTTACCATTGTGTGTTTGTAATCCATTGCATTCTTTTTCGTTTGTTTTTTACATGTTTTTGCATGTAAAGCAAGTGATACTGTATTTATATTGAATTTTTAAGATTATTTACCTCATAATATAAGGAAGAACTAAATTAGTGTTTTCATAATACTTGAATTTTATTGCCCCTGCTTTCTCTAGGACTTTATTAACTTTACTGTGATGTATCAGTACTCATCCATGTAAACATTTCTGAAGAATGAAACAATAGATAAATTTTGTTTTATAATATTTATGATTTTTCTTTCACATCTTTGTCCATCTTTCAGCCTTTATAACAAGACCCAATGTTTCATTGCATAGACCTTATAATCCCTTAATACCCTGATTCTAAAATGAATGAGCTTTAAGAATATCTGTTAAACAAATGGTATGATGGATGTAATAACTTGAAATTTCCCTGCAGTTATGCATTTTAGATAAGAAAAGTAGAATTCTAAAAGCATAGATTACTCTTTTGAGATGGTCATTTTTGTTCCTAGTCTTCAGGTATTATCTTCTTACAAATGAAACCACTAAGATTTATCTTGTGATCATAATATTTGGTTACTTGAGTATAAAACATTTGTGATGATAGTGACGTTATAGAATTAGCAGCATCAAAAGAATCACTCTGAATCACAGAAGAGCTTTCATTGTGACCAACATCATGAAGAATTGTTTTACGTCTATAAGGCATTTCTCACAGGACTATATTTGGTCATCCTAGTAGCATTTGGAAGTACATCTTTCATTTCAAGGTATTTGTAGATCACTTTTGTTGGTGGGGTGAGTATCAACCCCACCCTAATCAAGAATGGAGAAGAGGTAATATTGTATAGCAGTTAAGAGAATACATTTTGCAATTGGAATATCTGTATGGAATCCCCGCTCTACCACTTATTAACTAAGTGACTTTAAGCAAGTGAGTTTACTTCTCAGTCTCCTCATCTGTAAAATGCAAATAACAACAATAACAACAACAATAATAATATCTACTTCATAAGCTTGCTGTAGGATTAAATGGGTCAGTGAATGTAAATCCGTTTGAAAACTATCTGACATTTTCCTATCATTTAGTGAGATTTTTTTTCATCATAACTTTCAATGTAGAAATGTTTCCATATGGTAGAAGTCAGTCTACCAATTTGGTTGAAGAAAAAAAGAAAAATATAGCCCATTAACTAGTATATGTAGTAATATAACAAGAATGCATCAGTGTAGTAATGGTATCCTCTAAGGATTATCTGAGCATCATTTTAGCCCTATAACTTTCACCTTTTTCTTGTGGATTTGCCATCAACCATTATGATCCCTGCCTTCAGGAAGCTTTCATTTTGGTTAGGGAAATGGACATTTACATACCTAACAAAGATACAAGACAAAGGATAAAAAATCTAAACTGAATGTTCAGACGGTGTTGTGTTTTAGCTGCAGCATTCAAAGGTGTGTTACATTCGCGCTAAACCGTGAAGGACGAACAGGAGGAGGTGTAAGAAAAAAGTTTTAGGCTGAGAGAACATCATGAATATCTAAGTGTTTTATTCATTTGGGCTCTTTAGGGCATAAGTAACAGAAATTAAATTCAAGTGTACTCTTTAAAAATAACAAAACCATTTACTGACTGGTATAACTGTATAATCCAGAGGTAGATAGAGCTGTCCCAGCTGGATCCGGACATTCCAATAATGTCTTTAAATATCTGCCCCTCTCCGTGTCTCAGCTATGCAGTTTTCTCTGTTGACTTCATTCACTGGCAGGTTTGACCCCTCTTCGCTCTGAGACAGGCTAGCCCTCAGGCTTACATCTTAAAAAGTTTTCATCCTAACTGAAAGGGAACGTCTCCTTCCTAACAGTTCTGACAAATGTGCTGTGATTGGCTTTGCTTGGTCACATTGCCGTCTACCATCGCAGAGGCCAGGCCAGATGGGTATTTGGGGGGACTTGGCCCTATCAGTAAGATCCCATCTAACCACCAGGACTGAGAGTGGGGGAGAGGAGGCTTCCCAAATTTATATTTGGTCTACCAACAGAGGAGGGATGGCAAGACCTGTGATAGAATAGAGAGGATGAAGATGGATCATTTTTTGACTCATCTCTCTCTCCCTTAATATAATTGCATTAGATTTCTCAATTATTAGTGAATGCTGTGAAGTAAAGTTAAATCATTAGAGTGAGACCATTGTAACTCCCCATCCCAGCCTCCCTGATCTTCTGCTTCTCTGAATTCTTACAGCACCTATAAACTCCACTAAGCAATGTAACACTGAATCACTTACTATTTTATAATCTATAGTGAGACTGTGTATTAGCATTCTCCAGAGAACAGGTAAGTTCATAAATATAAACTTATTATGTTGAAATAATAATGAAATACCTGCCCCAAAGTACCAGACTGTAGCCTAGACTATCCTCAAAGGCTTCCTGGAGCATGTTTTTCCCATTGTTGTTGTTTTTTTTTTTTACAAGTTTCATTGCCTGCCTTTCTGGCCTCTGCAAATCAGAAGTGAATGACTGGAAGTGGGGAAAGGTTCTTAGTGAAACATTCTCCATATTTTGGGGCTAGAAAATTCAAAGCAGCATTACCATGGAAACAGTATTTTCAGAATGACAACCTGCTTCACTGAGAAAAGTTAAATGATTTTTTTTACCCTTTTTTTAAAGGGAGTGGAGAATTGTATAACAGTAATAAGATGCTTTAAAAGGGGCAAGCATTGGTTATCTGGAAAAATCACTTGTGTAGATCTGTACATTAACTCCCAAAGTTCTCCACTGCTGAGAAGAGATGCAGCCAACTCCCCTTTAGCTCAATAGTATGTTTATGTGCATATTATTGCCAGGATACTTCGGATTTCTATTATTCCACTTTTAAAGAGTTGCAGTCACCAGCCTTATTTAGACGGTTTCAATGATCCTCAAAGAAGCTTATGACATAATTAAGTAAGAGCTTTAAGGAAAGGAAGGAGACAGAAACAAAACATATGAAAAATAGATATCCTGATCAAGCCCAGAGCTTCTATAGTGGATGCTTTGAGGTATTGTGGGAATTATTTCTGATTTGGCTCTATCATTCTTTCACTTGTTAAAGTTTCAAGTCTTTAGGAGAAAGCTTTTAAATTAAAATTTTATAAAGCAGGCTGTTTCTTGAATACGTGCAAATAATATTAATTTTTATAAACAATTTTACATTTATAGTGCTAAGTTGCTATTTTTGATTGTTTAAATTGCATTAGATTTCTCAAAAGCTATTTAGAAAAAATTTACAATAGGAAGGCTGTCCATTGTTATTTTTCAGAAGAAAGCTGGTTTTCACAATATTATTCACATTTTGTAAACAGCATCAATGAACCTGCACATAAAAGGTTAAATGTTTGCAGACCATTCTTTTTTGCCTCAAAGATCAGAGACAAATTACTATTTTTATTTTACATTCCCTTGATGAGGATAATGATAAACAGCTGTCACTTCAGTGCTTAGACTGCAAAGAATCCTATTGCAATCCTATAGTTTAAACAAAGAAAAAAATACATAGTCATACACAGTATTCATACAGAAAAGAGAATGATAGAGAATTTGCTTAAGACTGGAGTTAGAGAAAAGGGAGTATTTGCTCTCTGCAGTTACTCAGTTAAAAGATAATTTCCACATATGTACATTTTCCCCATTCATCTTAGACATACTGGAAGGGGAAATTACTCCTTCTTTCTTTCTAAAATCAGAAAAGAAATTAAATTCGCATTTTGAATTCTGTGAGTCCCCATCATGCCCATGGTATTATCAGAGTAGTTAAGATTTGCATGTGACTACGTGTCTACTAGTATTTCCAAAAACTAAAGAGAATTTCTAATTGTTTTACTGGTTATTCTGGAATGTTTCTTTTTTTTTTAATGTTGAGAATTAAACCGTTCAGTGTTCTCCATTCACTCTAATGCTTTGTTTATTATTTGCACCTGATTTCAGAAAGTGAATGTCAATGTCTTTTGCATATTTTTATATGCAGAAATTAAAGCAAGGCTAAATGTTAAGAATAGTGTGAAGTGGGGAAATTCAGTGTTTCTATATGAAAATAAGAATGGTGGTATAATTTTCCTGGTGTTTCATGTTCCTAGAGGTTCTTTTAATAAATGCTATTTATTCTGGTTTTCTCTTTTGGCTCAATCACTTTTTTTTTTTTTTAACAAATATCAGTATTTAAAATGACATCTTTTTCCTAGAAACTCTTTTTACATTTATCATTTTATCTGTGAAGCTAACTTGATATATTATAGATTTTCCCCTGTTTCATAATACTTCTTGATTTTTTTATACCTAAGGAAAATCAGAAATTGGATTCACATTATATTCATCTTACACTTATTGAAAACATGTCAGCTCTCAGAGCCTCAGTGTGCTCTTAGGTTGACAATAACAATGGTACCCACCTCCTAAGGTTGTGGTGTGGATCTTCTATGTAAAGTGCTTATCACAGTACCTAGAACACAGTAAGTGCTCAATAAATGTTCCTGGGAGAGGTAGTATGTTGATGCTGAAATGCCATCACCTCCTTCTGTTAAATACAACAGCAAAATCCCAGTATGTTTCAGATCAGAGAGACAAACTGAATTGTACTTTATCCATTATGGAGGTTTATATTGCTTTATGTAAAAGATGTTTTCATCACAAAGCTGTAGGTCATGTGTTCTCACTTATATACATAATTTCATCATCATTTTATCATCCTCACTATGATCAAGTAGTAGTGGATCCTAACTCATCAACTTGCGGTTTCTCTCATCTCCAATTTTTGTAACAAGTAGACACTCTTGGAGATCCTGAAATGCACTGAGCAGCTTTCTTTTTTTCTTTCTTTTTTTTTTTTTTTTTGCGGTACACGGGCCTCTCACTGTTGTGGCCTCTCCCGTTGCGGAGCACAGACTCCGGACGCACAGGCTCAGCGGCCATTGCTCACGGGCCCAGCCGCTCCGCAGCATGTGGGATCTTCCCGGACCGGGGAACGAACCCGTGTACCCTGCGTCGGCAGGCGGACTCTCAACCACTGCGCCACCAGGGAAGCTCTAGGCAGCTTTCTTGATTTAGGTAAACCCTTTTGTAGTGTCAGCTCCTCCTCTTTCTCCTCTTTCTCTGGTGCATCAAGCTCTGTTCTAGGTGCTGAGAAGGGAGAGAGAAACAAGACCCCAGAGTCTAATAGTGGAGAAGCATAAAATTAGGCTGGATAAAATAATAAACAGTAGTACCAGACACAGATGAAGTACAGTACAGGGAGCGGTGGAGGGTCTGAGGGCCATCGGGAGTTTGTCTAGAAGAGGTGATGAGGGAGCTGGGTTTTGAAAGATGAAAGATCTTCACAGATGGGAGGAGGGGATTCCAGGCAAAGGGACTAGCTTGCAGAAAACATGGTGGTATAAAAAAATACGTTTGCCATTTTTATATGGTTGGAATTGAAAATGTTTTGTGCTCAAATTTTTCAACTTAAATTTCCATAATGTGTGTTGAGAATCAAGTGGCTCTCTAACTCATTCCATGAATATTCAGAAAGGAAAGAGAGAAACTAACATTATTGAGCACCCACGAGACCCTTGACTAGGTTACTTCATATGCATTATCTCATTTAACTTCCACAAGTTTTCCAGAGAAGTGTATTCCCATTTTAAAGATGGGGAAACTGAGTCTCAGTTACATTAAATAAGTGAGGTGTGGCCACACAACCACTACATGATAAAGCCTGAATTTGAACCTAAAGTTTTTACTTTCAAATACAATACCCTTAAAACAACATTGCAGTTACCACTGATTCTTAGAATTTGGGCTCAGCATGGAACACAATCTGCAGTGGTTTTTATGCCCTGGAAAGAAGTTTGGGAAAACAATTGGTTTTTCACTGCCATGGCTGACCTTCCCTCTATCACTTTACCAATTTATGACCTTAGTTTTTTACCTATTTATCCCAGATCCTATTGTGCTTATATTACAGATTAATAATAAAAATAAGGAACTACCTGATTTAATTCTTTCAGTGACCAAAGACCATTTAAAAAGAAATGGTATAGGGAAACGACTGTCATTTTTGAAACTTCCAATCCTCTATCTTGCTGTAGTAGCAGTTAGATGCCTCAGAAATGTCCTCCACAGTATGGTACTGGCACAAAAACAGAAATATAGATCAGTGGAGCAGGATAGAAAGTCAAGAGATAAACCCACACACATATGGTCACCTTATTTTTGATAAAGGAGGCAAGAATATACAGTAGAGAAAAGACAGCCTCTTCAGTGAGTGGTGCTGGGAAAACTGGACAGCTACATATAAAAGAATGAAATTAGAACACTCCCTAACACCATACACAAAAATAAACTCAAAATGGATTAAAGCCCTAAATGTAAGGCCAGACACTATAAAACTCTTAGAGGAGAACATAGGCAGAACACTCTGACATAAATCACAGCAAGATCCTTTTTGACCCACCTCCTAGAGAAATGGAAATAAAAACAAAAATAAACAAATAGGACCTAATGAAACTTAAAAGCTTTTGCACAGCGAAGGAAACCATAAACAAGACGAAAAGACAACCCTCAGAATGGGAGAAAATATTTGCAAATGAAGCAACTGACAAAGGATTAATCTCCAAAATTTACAAGCAGCTCATGCAGCTCAAAATCAAAAAAACAAACAACCCAATCCAAAAATGGGTAGAAGACCTAAACAGACATTTCTCCAAAGAAGATACGCAGATTGCCAACAAACAAATGAAAGAATGCTCAACATCACTAATCATTAGAGAAATGCAAATCAAAACTACAATGAGATATCATGTCACACCAGTCAGAATGGCCATCCTCAAAAAATCTACAAACAATAAATGCTGGAGAGGGTGTGGAGAAAAGGGAACCCTTTTGCACGGTTGGTGGGAATGTAAATTGTTACAGCCACTATGGAGAACAGTATGGAGGTTCCTTAAAAAACTAAAAATAGAACTACCATACGACCCAGCAGTCCCACTACTGGGCATATACCCTGAGAAAACCATAATTCAAAAAGAGTCATGTATCACAGTATTCATTGCAGCTCTATCTACAACAGCCAGGACATGGAAGCAACCTAAGTGTCCATCATCGGATGATTGGATAAAGAAGATGTGGCACATATATACAATGGAATATTACTCAGCCATATAAAGAAACGAAATTGAGTTATTTGTAGTGAGGTGGATGGACCTAGAGTCTGTCATACAGAGTGAAGTAAGTCAGAAAGAGAAAAACAAGTATCATATATTAACACATATATGTGGAATCTAAAAAAAAAAAAGAAATGGTTCTGAAGAACCTAGGGGCAGGACAGGAATCAAGATGCACACATAGAGAATGGACTTGAGGACACAGGGAGGGGGAAGGGTAAGCTGGGACGAAGTGAGAGAGTGGCATGGACATATATATACTACCAAATGTAAAATAGATAGCTAGTGGGAAGCAGCCGCATAGCACAGGGAGATCAGCTTGGTGCTTTGTGACCACCTAGAGGGGTGGGATAGGGAGGGTGGGAAGGAGACGCAAGAGGGAGGAGATATGGGGACATATGTATAAGTATAGCTGATTCACTCTGTTATAAAGCAGAAACTAACACACCATTGTAAAGCAATTATACTCTAATAAAGATGTTAAAAAAAAAGAAAAGGAATGTCCTCCAGTTGTCACCCTGAAGTATGGGGCCAGACTCTCAGGATTGGAAAGTGACCACTGTGTTTTAGAGTGAGCACATATTATTTTAATATTTTTAAGGTGTTAGAAGAGCAACAGAAGCCTTTATAAATGTTTAGAACTGATTTCTACCTTTGTTATTATTGATTTTTGTAGCCTATAAATATGCCTTTCACACATGCATATTGATCGAAAGTTAACGCTTATTTATAGATGTCTTTAAGCGATTCAGCACGGTGCTTTGCCGAGAACTGATTGGATGAGTAAAAACCCGGCATATCAAAGTATGTACATTTCGAAAGAAAAGTACTTCATGTCCACATTGGAAGCAATAAATTATTTTCCCCTTTTATTTTTGCATTCATAATTAAATCTTTCCAAAGCTAGAAAGTAGCCAGACCACTAACAATATTTGTATCATGTTCTGGGGCTTAGATGGTTCAACCTGACTTGAAATGGAGACCATTTGTTCTAAATTGATTTCAATGCCAAGCCAATAGGTCAGTCCTTAATGATGAAGATGCCATTCCAGCCCAGCCTCTGGTGGATAAGCCAAAATTAATTAACTCAAGTCCCATAGTATAGAAAACAGATGCTTCTCTCATGCTGCAGAAATAAATGCTTTGTGTGTGGATGCGTTCTGTTTTATTCAAAGAATAACAAGTTAGAAGTTAAAATTGTAAGTTTTTCACAGTTGAGCCAGCCTTTAGTAGTGATGACAGAAGCATGAATTTATATAACAAATTCCAGCAAGAGCATGGAAAAATGAATTATCCCCTATATCTCTTACTTTGGCTCCAGGCCAGGCCTAGGAGATTTAGTTTTAAATCTGGACTGATCCAAGTGCTGATCCATTCCAGAGCAGACCTAGGAGTTCCAGAACAACACCAAGGTTATTTCTAATCTATAGGATCCCTGGAGACGCCTCCCAGAAGTGTACATCTGCATCATATGTTTGGATTCAGTTCTTTGGCCAGCTTGCAAATGGCTTAAGATTAGATTGTTCTCTGGAGGTATGTTGTTAGGTGCACTGTTTATCTGGTCATCCATCTAAACATTCATTCAGAATTACAATACTTGCTTTTCCTCAATTGTGGCAGGCTAAAGGTAGCATAATAACTGCATGGTTCTGATCTCTTTTCAGAATTAATGGCTGTTTGATAAGATAAAGATGTTACCATCTAGTAGTACAACTCCAAATTCAGTAAACAGAAGTCTTTCATCTGATAATGTCTGGTATTTTTCTCTTCTGAATAAATGTGAAATAATCCATGTTTGGCTTTCCTTTCTGTTAGACTGAAAATGATGAGAATGGCCAAGCAGAAAACTTTTCCATGGACCCACAGTTGGAGAGGCAAGTGGAGACCATTCGCAACCTCGTAGACTCCTACATGTCTATTATCAACAAATGTATTCGAGACCTAATTCCAAAAACGATAATGCATCTTATGATCAATAATGTAAGTGATTATAAACTGTCTCATTTTAACCTCTAACCCATCCTAGTGTGGAAATTGCTCACATTCTCTTCAGCTTCTTTGTGATATTTTCTGGATGGTTGAAATACCTATCACCTAGGCTTATCATTTTCCATTACAAGTGGTAAGTGACTGACGAGTGGAAGAGAACTTAAGAAAGAAAACATAAAACTTCTAGATACAGTACAGTGGTATTCCCTATTGGCTGTCTCCTCTAGAAGGGTGTGAATTTGCTTACAATAAAGCAGAGCAAAAATACTCTAGTCAGGGTATAAATTAGTTGCAAAGCCAGCAATAAAACCAGATACCCTGGCTCCTAGACTTTGAGATTAAAGGCAAAAGATATTTATTCTCTTCTGCATACACACACATACTGAATATGGTAATATGATTATTTTCACCTTCTAAAAACTATGGAATGCTATTTTAACATGGGAAAGGGCTTTTTGCCCTGTGCCCTTGGCTACAAAGTCAGTTACCTTTTCTTTTCTAAGGTAAAGATGAAAGAGCCACGGATCTCAAAGTGCCTGCGAGACTAGCCATCTGTTGATCTATATTGCATAGAATCTCTCCCTTTTCATGGTTATTTTTATAGCAGTCAGAAAATGATACTTAAATTACATGGTCTGGTTTGGTCCTTTTGTTAGCTACTTTGTTAAAGTGTAAATAACATCACAATTTGTTTGAGAACTTATCTTTTAGATAAGATAGGCTATAATGAGGTGTTTTATAGCAGGCTTTTCTGACTCTTGAAAAGTGAGACACCAACGATTTTATTCCTAGTTATCTTCTAAGGACACCTTCTTATTTAAATCAATGATATATTATGAGCATTTGCTTGTAACAAATAAAAATTAGATGGTAAAGTACTGAAAAGAGCCCCACACTAGAATTTAGGAGAAACCTGGATTCTATGCTTGGCTCTGCTACTGACTCTGTTAACCTAAGACAAATCCTTAACTTATTTCTACCTATTTCCTCCATATGTGAAATATGAATCATAGAAAAAGTACCTGGCTTAGGGATTTGTTCCACAAGATAGTATATATGGAAGTACTATGAAAAGTATAATTGTAAGAAACTAATATGGCTGCGTACTTAAGAATTGTAAATAGCCATTATCCATATATAAAGATTCCTTTCAAAATTCTAAGTATGACAATCCGTTTGTTATTCATGATCTATGAGTTTCTTGACTTTAAGAAGCCCCAAATGGTCACGGGAGCAATCTTGTTTTTAACTCACTCTGTTTTTGTACACATTCCGTGTATTCAAACAAGGTTAGTAGGATGCTTTGATGCATCAGCAGGTAAGCAATGTATTGCAAATATATTGGAAACTATAAATTATATACTTAAGCTTGGTCAATGGCCTGCTGTGTGACCTGAAGCAAATCATTTGGCCCCTCTGATCTGAACTCAGTCACTGCTAAAACTACACTAAGAACCCTGAACTACCCCACAGAGTTGTCAGAGAACATCATAAGTATGACTATATGCCATTTTGAAAAATATAAAGTCCTAAGCAAATAGTCTATTTTTTAAATTACCCTCTTAACTTCACTTAAATGAGTTCAGGTTGTTTTGCCTGTGGAATCCAGGCACTTGCTTATTTAAACATTTTCCTGATTAAGTATCATTTATCTTTTCACTGTTTTACTGAGAGTCATTAGTGCTGCCATCAGTTCAAACGCTGCCCTGCTCTGCACTATATTATATCATCAGCACAGGAAATAGCACTTCCTGTCTACAGCTGTGAGGAGTGGCTTGACATAAATTAGTTAAAAGGAAAAAAAAAAACCTGTTGCAGATCTAACCTACTTTCACCTTCTCAAGAAACACACACACACACACACACACACACACACACAGAGAGAGAGAGAGAGAGAGAGAGAGAGAGAGAGAGAAACGTGAGGGTAATTGCCCTCACTCCTCACTGGTGTGCTCACTTGCTTCATGAAATGGCGAAAGCCCCACCTACAGGGTATTATCCATGGAAGTAAAGTTCTGCTAATTGTCTCCAGGGAGACCTCACATAAGAGTCATGAGAAAGAAGACTTCAATTAAGATCTGATCTCCAAGGTCAAACCTTGAAGTAGAGATTAATAGGAATAAGGAGAAAGCAAAAACATTATGTAATGCTGGATTCTTATGAAGTTATGGTTATCTTTGTTTGAATTTAGCTTTTCATATCTACCAGAAAATAGTTTTACACATCTAGGATGACTGCTTTTCTTTGGGTATTATTTTATCCACTTTTTTACTATACATGTAAGAGTATATAGTTATATATATATATTTTAAATCTATATATGTAATTATATATATGTAAAAATACAAATCCCTTTTTAAAAATGTACTCATATTCTCATGGCATTTTATTGTACAGAACGTCTGAGCCCTTTTTGTTCATTCCAGAAGAATTTGTTCATTCCTGTTGAGTACAGGAACAGAAACACAGTGAACACCCAGCACTGTGTCATGCATATGTGTTGACTTTTTTTTTTAAAGTGAAGAGATCTTCAAGTGAGAGAATTAATCATAGAATCACAACAAGAAAACACATACTTTGACTCCTTATTCTGAATTCCATCCACTTAACCCTGCTGTTTCTACAAATGGTTGTGGGTGAGAAAGCTAGCTGTTCCTCCAGAACCAATAAATGCCTAAAGCCGGGTCCTCTATTTGTTGACTATCACTGTTGAAAACGGTGCTGTGGCCCTTCCTCTTTGAAATGGGAGTGACTACTCTGCCTTCTGAAAAAGAATATGTTCCAGCCAACTTTCATAAAGTTCAGAATTTGGTGGGCAGTTTCCTTTGAAAGTTTACATTAAGCGTTCTGCCACTCAAGTCTCCATATGGAATTGTTTAAGAAATTTAAAGCCAGCAATAAATGCCTCCCCTCAGACATACTGTAAGCCTTTGTCTATTGAAATGCAGCAGCTGTTTCATTGCTTAAACATACCAGGTAACAGCAGCGCAAAGAAATAGCAAGCTTACGACAGGCGGTTGTTCTAGACAGGCTACAGGCAAAGAAACAGAGTTTTGTTCGGTACATTAAAGAAAACACACATATAGTGCCCCACAGCAAGCATATTTTGATGGCCTCTTCTCTGTAGCTCACACCACCAGAAGTTCTCCATCAGAGAATCAAAAAAGTGGATCCAGTTTTATTCGAAAAGTATTACTGGCTAAGGGGCACACAATTCTGTGTTTGAACAGAATAGCCACCTGCTGGGTACTCATGATTTTGTGCAGTTTCCAAATGAAGAAATTGAGGCCCCAAGAGGTTTAAGTGACTCGCCCAGAGGGTTCATTTTACTTGAAGATTTAATTAGGGTTTGTTTGAATATGAGAAACAATGTTTTGTATCTTAACTAGTAAGTAATTTAAAACATTGTTCCTCATATTCAAACAAACCCAGCTAATACAAAATAGAATGTAAAGTTTTTTTATGAAACATTTTAAGAACCAAACATGAAACCTAGAGGCATTTCACACTTGGAGCCTGTGCCCCTGGACCCCTGGAGGTCCAGGTTCACTCTCCTTGGCCATTGATACTTTGGTGGAAAATTAGTAACATGTGCCCTAGTTTCAAAACTTACTGTAACTTTAATGTGTGTGAAGTAGAGTGTTATTTTAAATGTTCATTATTTGAGGGAAAAGTACATCTTAAATGCCAGAGCACTGATTTGTTTCCACGGGTCAAGAATTCTGCATCCTGCCCAAGAAACAGATCCTGACTAGGACCCAGAAGCCCCACTCTTTCTCCCCCTCCCCTATCACTCCCCACCAAGGGTAACACTCCTGCTTTCTTACACTGTAGATGAGTTCTAACTGTTCTTGAACTTTGGAATCATACAGTACGTACTTTTTTGTGCATCTATCTTCTTTTCTCGACCTTTGTGAGTCAAAGGATGTTACTTTTTTTTTTTTTTAAAGAAGGAAAACTTCGTTGGTCTTTAGCAAAATGAAAACCCTCGGAAATGTAAAGCAGCCTTAAGCGGAAATGAGAGAATTGTGAGATCTCAAAGAATCACAAAATTCTACCCAAGTCCGTCTCTAAAACTAAACAAAATTAAACTTCTCAATTAAATTTTTATGTGCGTATTCACATGAATGAGAGTTATCACTGTCCCATTCTGTAGTTCCTCCTGTCTCAAAACAGATTTTAAGGAAATGGTCTCCTTAGTAAACTGAATTGTATGAAAACTCTATAAATGCCTCTCCTATTTGTGAAGGCTTTAAAATGGTTGTAGTAATAAAGACAAAGTTACAGATCCAAAAATACTGCAGGTTGCTAGAGAAGGGTTAAAGTGAGAAAGAGAGGAAAACATGTGGAACGTTTTTAATGACCTCACATTCCTTTACACTGAGCAGAACGACATGGTGCAGTAATGCCTGTTTATCTAGCCTGTAGAGTTTGAACTGGAATGAGGTTTTGTGTGTGAGAATTTTTTGGTGAACCACACAAAGATGTATAGGTTATAAGGTGTTATAATTAAAGGCATAAATATTATTTCAAATCTCACATCCAAGTATAATTAGTTTATGTCATGTTCTGTGAGGTATTTTCTAAATGCTATCATGTAAAATGGATCCACTTGCCCTCCAATTGTGCAGAATCCTTGGTTTAAATATTTGTACCATTGACATACAAACTGCTCAGAAAGTCCCTGAAGTGTCTGGAAACTCCCCGAAGTCCCCCACCTTTGTTCCAGTTGTAGCATTAGAAAGTGAGGCTAGCAGGAGGGGAAGAGTCTTTCTAGAAGTTTTCTTAAGTGCAAAATAAAATGTTAACTTATGCTTTATGTTGAACTATGTCACTTGATGCCAGCACTGTTGCACTAACCTCCTACCCCTTCATACCTAACGCCAAGTTAGACTATATACTGTAAAAAGAACAGCTTTTGTTGTTGGAGCACTGACTAAATGCTGGGCATCATGCTAGGCAATTTATATTCACTCTTTCACTGAATCCTTGTACCAACTCTTTTTTTTTTTTTTCCTTCCACCAACTCTTGAGGCAGCTCCTACCTTTAACCTCATTTTACAGATCAGGAATCTGAAACTCAAAGAGGTTAAATTATTTGTCCAAGAACAATAAGTGTTAGAGCTAGGACTCAAATTCAGAGCTGTCTGATTCCAAAGAATATGCCCGTAACCACTGTGCTATATTGCCATTTTCTCTCATGCTAAAATTATTCATATTATTTCGGAACATTGCCAAATCTGTTGGATAGTAGGCAACTATCCAACTATCCATCTATGTTACAGTTTTAGTGTGTAACATTTTGATGTGGAAGAGTTGATTCAAGGCAGATCTTTGATCAAAATGCTGAAGCAGGCTCTTACTATTTTATTTTGTGGTTTGTTTGACAGTTGCTTCTTAATTCAGATCTGCTTTAAATCTATTCTTGGAAGAATCTTCTTTTAAATTGTGTTTAATAGATTCTAAGTGATACTCCAGGAAGATGTAAAGCTTCAAAAGAGCTTAACCCAACTGATGGTCAATGCCAGGAAACTTGTCTGGTTTTGAGTTTGGAGTTGCATCATCTCTCCAAGTGGATACACACACCTCACAGTGGAAGATTTGTGCAAGCGTGCATGACTCCTTGGGTACCTGCAAGTGTGTCTGGCAGTAAATAAATCTTCAAGGAGGGGAATGAAGTATTTCTTAAGCCAAATTTACTATCTTCTCTAAATCTGACTTTCTTTGACTTCCCCTCACCCAAACCTCAATGCTTGAGGTGTCTTTGTTCCTCTCTTTGTTGCCCTTCACATCCAAACAGCACCAAGTCCTGTTGGTTTTTCCTTTATAATGTCATTTATATCTGCCCATATTTTCTATGCCACTTACTAAATTAAACCCTTATCATCTCATAAATGATCTGCAATGGCCTTCTGACAGATTTATCTCTACTACCACACTTGCAAATTATTTTCCAATCACAGCCAGATTGATTTTCCTAAAACTCTCTTTTATTATTTCACTTACTTGTTTTAAAAGCCTTCCATGGCTTCCCATTGCCAAGTGGATAAAGTTCAAGCACTTTTCCTTGATATTCAAGGCCTTGACACCTGGCCCAGGGTTATCTGGCCAAATTTACCTTCCACAGCTATCACACATAAACCTTCCCTTCCACCAGACAGTTGCCCAAATACATCTTGTGTATTAGATTGCTTCCACATTTAAATCACTCCTGGTTTACAGAATATGTGCAGAGAACACTTTTTATTTCACCACAACAAAGCTGTGATTTAGCTGAATTTTCGGATTAGTAGAATTATCTACATGGTTTGATACCTTTAAAAAATAGTGAAGCTATGTGTTTTAGAGTCTTGTCATCTCTGAGTTACAAATGTAACTACAACCCAGGAATTCTGAGCATCTGACAGGTGTTCTGTTGTCTGCTTGAATTAGTAACAATTAAATATACTGGACTTTGGCCTTTCTTAGAGCCAGTGACTCTAGATAAGCACTAGCTTTCTCATTTAACAGAGAAACTGAAAAATCCAAGTTGCTTTATTTTTCTAGGCTTAAGTTAATTGGCATACATGTGCACCACACTAAAATAATGATGCTTAAACATAAATTATCTTTTCTAAGCACTCAAAGTTAGGCAAGGGGGTTAATGGAAAGAGCACTGGACTTCAAGTCAGAAGATTTGGGGTTCAACTTAATGTGTGACTTTGGGCAAGTTACTTAAACTCTCTGAAGTCCATTCAGTTCCTTCATCTGTAAAACTGGGATAATAATATACATTTCATAAGTATGCAGTGAGAATTTAAATCAGATAACTTGTAAAGGCACATTGGATTTCATTGATTCTCACATTCACTTTTTTCACATTTAACATTTCTAACATGAAGATGCATGTTACACTCAATGACATCTTGGCATTCTGTTGTAGTTTAGTTGATGGTGTTTTTTCTTTCTTAGTGGCACATAAAAGACTGGTGTGTCTTAAAATCAGTGGTGCCTTAGACTTGATGAAATATAATGATTGGTTCTCTCTCCCTCAGGGCTACACAATATATGCATCCTCTCCATTCTCATCCTGCCACAAAATGCCCCTCCCCTAAGACTCATACGAATTTTTCATATTTTAGTTTGTTTTCATATATCTGTTAACTATGGAACCTTATGTCAGTCCTCATCACTGTTAAGCTCTAGAAAGCAGAGAATATATCACTTTTTTTTTGTAAATCAACTTGCATAATTATATACAATTCTGTATTTAATAAATACTCACTTATTGGTGCTAATTCCACTTTTGAAACAACACTGAAACCTGGGGTCTTAATAGTATTCCAGTGATTTTGGTAAAAGCTAGGTAAAGGGCTGGGAATACCAAGGAAGGAATAGCTTGTGTTATTACATAGGTTTCTGTGTGTCATTGTTTCCTGTTGAAAATACCACTGCTTATCTCCTGGTACCTTCCCTTGTCTATATATAAGCCAAGCAGCCTCAGACAACATTGCAGAAATGCTTGTACAGCCAACAGGCCCTGTTCTGGCGATGGTGAGGTTTGGCCCTCTTTTCAACTAATCTATGTTTTTCTTTACTGTCAACAGCCATAAAACTGAGAGGAAAACTATTATTGGCATTGGAAGGATAATGAAGAAAATAAGCGTAAATAGATGCACAATGCATCCCTTTTCCCAGAGTGGACTTTTGTGGCCTTTGTCCACAGGCTATGAACCAGTTTATCATTCAGTCACTCATTCATTCCCATTTTTTACTTTTCTGTGGTGACCTGGCAGGTTAAAGATTTCATAAATTCTGAGCTCCTAGCACAGTTATATTCTTCAGAGGACCAAAATACTCTGATGGAGGAATCTGCGGAACAGGCTCAGCGCCGGGATGAGATGCTTCGAATGTACCAAGCCCTTAAAGAAGCCCTCGTGGTCATCGGTGACATCAACACATCCACGACGTTCACGCCCGCACCGCCGCCAGTGGACGACTCCTGGATCCAGCATTCTCGCAGGTAGGAAGATGGCTCCACATCACCGGAGGCCTCCCAGCTTCTCCAGTGTCATTTTCTGAATGTGCTTCCCTAAACCAGTATGAACCTAAAGAAAAAAGAGGAAAAAAGATATTTAAGTCCAGGAGCGAGAGAGAAGGTCAGATGATCCCAACCGCTTTCAAAATCAAGCACAAAATCGTTGGAAACGCCTCATAGATTAACTGTGTGGTTTCCTTTACTTATAGAACTACTTGTTAGATCTGTGGGAAAGAACTACAGGACAGAGCTGCCAAGTAAACTATGAAAAGCCTAACAAACTTTTTATCTTAGGTATTGGCATATCCCAATGATCTGTACTGTTCTAGGGTGTGATGGCTTAGGAGTGAATATGATTTGAACCTAGTACATTTTTAGAGCGTGTCAAATTCAGAACCGGGCAGATCCATCTCCTGACCCTAAACATGGTCCTAAAGTAAATCGCTTGAGGAAATTGGATCCTAAAGATTACAGGTGGGGAATTTTGAAGTGTGTCCATATTTCATTGGAGATCAAAGAAGCCTAACTAAAAGAATTGTGGGCTGACTTACATGATAACTTCTTTTTGAAAGGGCTATTTTATCTTGAAGATTATGAGTTTGGAGGAACTAAGGTGATTGGCAGTGGAAAGAATCAGAATATGTGAAATTCCTTAAAAATTTATTGACTTAAATAACTGTGTTACACATAATTTAAAAAAAAACTTTGCACTTAAAAAAAAATCAAGCACAATATATCCTTACATTGGAACGTTATACAGCCATTAAAAAGAGTAAGTTCTTTAAGTAGTGGAATGAAAACACAGGCCAGTTAATGTGAAGCTTTAAAAAAAAATGTTAAGTTGTAGAACATTGTGTACAAAAAAGCAATGTATGTATGTATGTATATATATATATATATATAGAGAGAGAGAGAGAGAGAGAGAGAGAGAGAGAAGATATTGTAGAATATAGTTAAAAAGGATACCCGGGAAAAGATGTTGGTTGTCTCCACAGAGCAAGGGGGGAAAGGAGGGAAACTTTCTTTTCACTATTTACCCTTCTATTACCGTTTAACATCCCTAACACGTGTCTGAGTTAGTCAGAAAATACTTTTTAAAAAGCAGTTATAAAATATTTTTTAAGGATGAATTCCAACGGAGAGGAGGATGGGCAAACTGCTGTCGGTCTCTGCCCCCAGGTCCCCGCCTCCAAGCCCCACCCAGCGGAGACCGACGCTGAGCGCGCCCCTCCCGCGGCCCACGTCCGGCCGCGGGCCCGCACCCGCCATCCCCTCCCCGGGACCCCACTCGGCAGCGCCTCCAGTGCCCTTCCGGCCTGGCCCATTGCCTCCTTTCCCCAACAGCAGCGACTCGTTCGGGGCGCCTCCACAGGTTCCGTCTCGGCCCACCAGGGCCCCTCCGAGCGTCCCAAGGTGAGTGTTCTGCGCGAGGCCGAAAGCAGGGCCATGCTCATCGGTTCTCTTCTCATAGCCTGACAGACAAAATTGATTTGGAAAAGAAAATGGTAAAGATTCTGTCATACACGTTTTCAGCTTTCCCTCTGGAAGGGGGATCATGGGAAGATTGCTGAGCCTGTGACACCATTTAGAAACCAGTATATGGCCTAAACCTCTCCTTTCTCAACTGGCACAAACTAAATGGGACCAAAGAAACCTGGGTCCAGATGAATGACGTTTTGGCAGCTGGTTGTAGAATTTGACGGAGACCTTTGAAATGAAAGAGTCGTGGCTGGGTTGCTGCAAGCTGTGTGCTCCCTAGGTCACAAGAGCATCACCAGCTAAGGCCTGGCCTTCTCTATTACCAGAGGAATTCTAGAAAACCACTGACTTCAAGGAATATTATCCATCTGCCCTCTGAACTTTGACCCTTAAACCCAATATTATTAACTTTAATGTAGGCTGAGTAAAAATCTGGCTGGTTAATCTGTGATTGTTTTTTAAAAAGCTATGCATAGAAATTTTAATATGGACATATAATTGCTGTGTGCAGTCACTGATCACATATAAGATAGAACATTGTACATTTGAATAATACATTTGGCATTTGTAAGCAGATTGTCAGGCTTAACTGTGAAACAGAATAGCTAATAAATAAGTAGGACTTGAAATATGTATACATATAGTTGAAGCTATATTCTAACCTTCATACATTTATGGTCAATATACTAATTAGAGATTTTGAAAATAGAGGGAATTAGGGTTTTTTCCCTCAACATCAGAAATTTAAAAATGAAAGAAAATAGCCCATACAGAAAGTTAGTTTTTTAGAAGTTCAATTCAGAGGGTTAAAATATTTGTATACTCCATGAAGAAAAACCTTACTATGCAGGTACCATAAAAAGAGAAGTGAGTTCTGCCCACCCATGAAGCCTGAGTCACCTCACCCTCTGATTTCAGTACTTACATCTATTTTGATCTTCAGGCTGTTGGGTATAATGAAGAGAAGAAGGGGCATCTTAACCCACTAAACAAAGAGAAGTGTAGGGGGAATAGAAGGAGATGTGCAATCAGAAGACCTGGTTTGCCACAGGCCTTGGGCCACTCATTTAACTGAGCCAGGAGTTCCTCATCTATGAAATAAAGATATAACAAGGATGTGGCCCAAATCATATGAGACAAGGTATTTGAAAGAGTCTCACAAACTGTAAAGCACTGTGGTTGTTACTGCCATCATGATTTTGGTCCCCATCAAAGAGGATATATGTACTCTCAAACCTATGTATTTTTTTTTTCTAACCTCAATAGGTTTGGCTTATAATTTATTTGGAACTGAGCTGAATTTCTGGTAATAATAGTAACAACAGGTAGTATTTATTGAGCTCTCAATGTATGCTAGGCACTGTCCTAAGAGCTTTGCAGGTACATTTTTGTTTAATGCTCACAGCAACCCCATGAGATAGGTTATTATCTATTTTACAGACGAGGCACAGAGGTTAAGCAACTTGCCCAAGGCTGCTCACCCAGGCCCGAATCGAGCTGGGCTTTAATCCAAGCAGTCTCCTAACCATGTCGGGGTTTCTCCACCTCAACACTACTGACATTTTTGTTGTGGACATTGTGCTATGCGTTTTAGGATGTCCAGCAGCATCCTGGCATCTACCTAGTGGATGTCGGCTGCACTCCCTCAGTTGTGACTACTAAGAATGTCTCCAGACATTGCCACTGGCGGCTGGGAGAGAGGCGGGGGGGTGGGGTGGGGGGATGCGGGGAGAGGTTAGGGTTAGGGTTGAGAAGGCTTGAGGACCCTCCCCTGGAGAACCACTGCACTGCAGTATTCAAAAGACTGTCCCTTCCATGTAAACAAGCATAAAGGTCAGCATTGAGCCTCACCACACACAAGATTAAATTATTGTTTTAGGAAACTTAAAATTGACTGGGAAAGGGTCTGCAGTTGTGCCAAGAAGGTGTGGAGGCCATTGGTGGGGCGGGGTGGGGGGGTGTTAAGCATGGGAAGACGGGAGTCCCATACAGGAGCCTTAAAGTGGGCTATTTTGTCTGTTTAGCTATAAGAAGGAACTAGAGCAACCTGGTGGCGCCTGTCTTCGAGAATGAAAGTGCATGTCTTTGCCTGCTCGCTTGGCTGCTTTACCTCTGGGTTTCAGATAAGCTGGCTTGCCAGTACCCTTCAGAGATAACTGTTGAATGCTAAATTGATTTGTTAAGCCGGGTGGAGTCGCCCTTGGTATTTCCCAGCTCACACACACACAAGGTAGGCAGCAGGAATCGGGCTCTGGAGCCTCTGCTGGAGAAGGGAAACTGCCAGGTTTCAGGCACCTGCTTTGGGGAATTTATAGGACAACAGCGTGTTATTCAAAATTTCTGGAGTATTCTCAGGTTAGAGCCAGACTTAACTTGATCTGACCTTGCAAAGAGTCTCAAAAGTAAAACAGAAATGAGGGTTCAGAGTAAAAAAGGAAAATTGGTGGTTTTTGCTGAGCCTTCCAGTTTCAGCGCCAGTTCAGCGCACTGGGAGGGAAATCCTTGGGGGGACGAGGGGGGGTCACCTGAGAGAGAGCAAGAAAGACTTTGTTAGAATCCTTATGCCTATTAAAATTTAGCTTTAGATGGAGAATTCTGACCACGTAAAGTCTGTTTTTAATAAAAGCCAGGGCAGGAATCCTACCAAATGCAAGCCAGAAATAGGGTTTAAGATTTCAAAAAAAGAAAGAGAGAAAAGGAAAGAGAGACAAAGATAGAAAGAAAGAAAGAAAAAGTTGAGGGAAGCTCTTGTTGAAACTTCACCTTGTTCTATTTATTTATATACTCTCTTTTCCCTCCATGACTTGCCTCCATTTTCTCTATTAAAAACTAAAATAACTCGAAATGCCATTATCCATCATCTCCAGAAAAACAACCCTTAGGTTTCCGAGAAGGAAGTTTAATTTTTTCTCCAGTTTTTTGCTTTCTTAAAGGCCCTTTCTCCCCTTTTATCTGAAACCAGAAACTCATAACGTGACAAGACAGCACAAGCAGTGTCCTGCCGGCTCCCTGCTGGGCTTTAATATTACAAAGGCAAAAACTGAACTTTTAGAGGCAAAAGATTCTGCCACTCAGCGTGTGCCTGTGCACAGTTTTCTTCTGGATAATTTGTGATTCCATTAGCAAGTTGTGATCTTCACTTTTAAGAGCGTAGATTTATCATAACCCTATTCAGATGTAATGAAAGCACCTGCAATTGTACAGAAACCATGAGTGTTCTGCTTTTTAGTAAAAAAATGATGATTTTTCTATCTTTCCATTCCAATGTAAAGGACGAGGAAGGAGAGAGGCTGGTGGAGTGGTTTTTGGCCCAGTTTTTCTCAGCTGCTCAAGCTGCTCTGGTTTATGTGCACGGAGATTTTCAGTGAGGGCTAGAAATATTGCAAACTACATGCCTGTTTTAATTAACTCCTCCTGAACTAGGGGAGCATCTCTATCCCAAAGAGCCTCACCAGCATGTATGCTTCTGCCATTAGAAAGTTAACTACGCAAATCTGATTTGTGGAACATTCTCTGTTGCCGGAATGTTTGGTGTGTCCCCTCCCCTCTCACCTCTATCAACTTCTCTGAAGCGTCTGAAACCCAGTTGGAAAATCCCAGCCAGTCGTGTCCTTGTTGAGCAACATGATCTTAAACAGACATCAGTACCTCTTTAGGGGCCCTATTCTCTTACTTGAAGATCCTAATCTTCACCAAACACTAACTTTAGGGCTGATGTAGCTATTTTCGGTTACAGCTTCTTAAAATTAGCTAATTGGGAATCACAGCCTTTGACATTAACAGAACAAATTAACTGAATCAGAGTGTGTTTTTCCTGGCAACAGCCGACTCTGGCATTATTTCACTCATTTGTCTTCTCCCCTTTCCTTGGACTAGGCTATTTTGCAACGGTCAAAAGGGGATAAGGGTAGGAGGAAGGGTCTCTATCCAAGGAAAAGCAAACTTCATTTACCTCATCATCCAGTCTTCTATTTAAAAAAAATTTTTTTTTTGAAAAATAGAAGTCCTTTCTTTTAACCACCCCTGTCACCAAGTCTGATGGTGTCTTTTAAAAATGACAAAAGTGAATCAGAGGAAAGGACTTAGCTTTTACTCCAGCTCATTCACATGACAGAAACACAGCATGGAAACCAAGAAATGCTCCACAGAAAGACTCTCTGGTGAGGCCCATGGTGAAACTGGGGTCCCTGCACTGCAGAGACAACCCTGGAATAGCATCAAGAGATTATCCCAGGGCCTCCCACTTATGCTCCTTCCATGACTTACGAAGTTTCCCTGACTTTACATGCACACTTTGAGAGTCTCATCACAGCCCCACATTCTCAGTAATTTACTACTCAACCAATCGTGGCAAAAGGTACATCAGTTTCTCTACGTGAAGAGACAATCCATGCACTCATGTTCTTTTTTTTACAGAGGTAAAAGCCATTTGGTTCTCTACAGTTTAGCTTAATCTGGTTTTAAATGTTTGACCCTGATGCTCTTCTGTACCATATCTCTTTTACGTATTTTATATGTTGATTTAATTGACAGTTAACACAGAATCCCTTTCAGCTAGAGATAAGGTCTCCCTGTTTTGTTTTCAGCCAGTCCCCCGAATTTTGAGTAAGAGCAAACCCATGATTCTTATGAGTGTGTCTTTGCATCCCTAATATCAAGGTTTGGTGCCATGAAGGACGAAGCTGCCGAGCCTTGAAGTTGTGGGCTCAGGGTTCACGGACAGTTAAGCGACTTGTGGGACTAGCCTGTCTGACTCCCCAGCAGTCATGTACTGGAAACACCCTGACTTACTTCCTCCTCAACAGCCCTCTAAGAGTACGACTTCTTTTAGCAGCTGAGTGTCTTTGGACAAGTGATGAATTCATCTTGTGATTTCTGATTTCAGCCATGAGCTTTCTATTTTCCTCGACATCCTTCTCCTTTAAAGAACAAACAAATAAAAATATGATTAGGTGTTCTGATTTTTCAGGGAACAGTTTTTATATTTAGCAACTGGATTTAAAAGTCAAGCAAGGATTTTTACAAAGTATAATTGCTGAGAATAGAAACAACTTTGAGGCGTTCTTTCTGACTCTTAATATTTAAGGCATCTCATGAGGCTACTATGTAACAAAATTAGTTACAGAAACCCCAAATGTAATTAATAATTTGTTGCAGGTTTAACATGAGTTGTCACGATGCTTAACATATTGTAATGAAAATGGGAATTTGGCCACAAGATGCTCACTAAAGAAAAGCGTCCAATTTAATCTGAGCCCCACAATTAGATATTTCATCAAAATCATTCAAATGCCACAGTGATTCTGGTTGTAACATAATAATTCACTGAAGTGAATCAATGGTTAATGTCAAAGGTTTTCATTCTTCAGGTCTTGGTTTCATTCTGGTTCAAGTGGAAGTAAAATTAGCCTGGTGGTTTCCTTCTTGGGTATAGCAAACTTGAGTCTACTTTACACAAACATCTGCCTCCCGCCACAGTCCAGAATGACTGGCAGTCTGTTTAGGCAAAGCCCAGGAATTTGGGAGCTTTGCAGATGTGTCAAGGTAGATTTCAGATTGCCTTTCAGTTTTCAATGTGCCCCTTATCTCACTTTTCCAAACTTCTGATGGTGCAGGAGGGTACAAGAAAACGGAAAATAAGAAAGGATCTGCATGAGGCAAAGTACAAACAGCAGAAATGCAGACAGGCAGCAGGGCAGTAAATATAACAATATAGCATATACCATACCAGCCCCGTGCTAACTGGCCTTGAGTTAAGGGAACAACTGCTTCCATGTCCCACGACCAAGAATAGCAAATAGCTCTGTCATTGTTCTCATTTGGCACTCTAAATTGCTAAGCTTCAACAGTGTAGGGAAAACCTTTCTGAGTTTCAGGGTACCTAATCCTGCCCCTGGTTTCACCTGATTGAGGAAGACAGCCAAGACGGGAGTCTGGCACAAGAGCCACTGACCAGTGAAAAACGCACGGCCAATAATTGTTATTCTTCCTGCAGCCACTCAGCAGCAAACTGTCACCAGTTGGAATCTGCTGAATGTTCCTATATATAAGTTGATGTCAGCTCAGAGAAAAGAATTCTACACAGTGTAAGCAGACCCACAGTCTTGCAGACGCACACAAGCTAGTACTTCTGTTTCATCACTGCCCTCTTTTGTCTCCCTCACTGTAAGAAAAGAATGATTTTACAGGGAAAATCTTCATTTTCAGGCAGTTGTGGTCAGATGGCATGTTTTTCAATGACTTGAGAGATTCATGGCACAACATGATCCATGGCTCTTTCACCTCTAAATTTTATATAAGCAGCAAACTCCAAGAATGAGCTGCTGGATGCCTCTTCCTCCCTCTGGCTTATCAGCTACGAGGAGAAATTAGAAGTGAAATTTAGCTTACCGGAGCTGCTTTAGCCGATAGCCAGGAAATTAAACATGAAAACGTAACTGCTGCATCTTTCTCTCAGAATGTGCTTTACATGCCTCCCTCCAGCAGAATGAGAAAGGAGTTGAGGATTTAACTGAGGGTTTGACGGCTTTTGTCTGCTTGTCATAACTTTACTGCTGCTTAAACATAGAATTTTTAAATGCACAATGTTAAAACCTTTAGCTTACTCTAGCCAACATATTGTAACCATTGTCTAGGGGAACCTCTGAATCTAAACACATATTTACACCCTTTAGTTGCCAAATGAAATCCACCTGGCTTACCCAATGCTGTTTCCCAAAGAATATTACACTTTTGGTCTGGCCAGTATTTTTAAATGCAGGGGACCAGGGGGCCGGGGTGTTGGAAATGCATTGGGTTTGCAAGAATCTGCATGTGTCCTGATGCCACATTACCGGTATTTAGGTGAAGTTTAGATCATATGGCAACTCTGACCAGAAGTAGAATTCCTACAGAGGGCAAAGTCCAAAGCCACAAGGAACTGAGGCAGCCTCATCATGGCACAGTACTTTCTTTTCTTTCTGGCTACTTTTCAGGCGTCAGAGCCACATGATAGGCAAACCTGCAAATAACAAGTGCTCTAATTTCTGAAATTATTTTTTAACCATTCCCATGAACACTCCTGTTTTCCAGTCAAAATTATCTGCTCACATGAATTCTAGAAAGAACACATTCCATCCAAGGATCAGGAAAAAAATCCTTAATCAAAATGGCAAATAGCAAAATTCTCAATCATTCATGGTCAATGACAAGGCCAGACCTTCTTGATTTTAATTGCTCAGACACGTGGAGAATTCCAAATCTTTGTGACGTCAGCATTTTCCCCCATTGGGATGAGTTTAAACACTGAAAAACAGGATAATACTGTTCTTGCTGCTATTATGGGAACCCAGTAAATATGCAAGTTAATATAAAATTTAGAAATATGCTTCATCCCTTTCCTATTTTTTTTGTTTGTTTTGTTTTGTTTTTTGTAGAAAGGCTAATGAACCAACTGAGACAGAGAATAAGCTAAAGGCTAGATAACCACCAACTAGATATACCACCACAAGTGAATCCCCAAGCTTCTGTGGCAATGTTGAAATCCAAGAGAAAGGAGACCTCAGGTGGCTTTGAATATGATTTGGAAAATAATCTTATTTTACAATCAAATATGCCAGTTGCCTCCACCATGTAAATACTACCTGTATTAGGTTTCAGATTTTCATGATCAGCCTTATCTAAATTTCAGTGAATTTTGCATTCATCTAGAATGAGACCTTTTATGAGAGTAGGAGACAGGAAAGCCTTTTCCAAGGTATTTTGCAGCCCAAGAACCTAAAATGGAATTATTCCACTTGGGAATGGATAATTATGTAAGATATATTCTGAACCACGTGTATTTTTTTAACTTTGTATTAGGATTATTCTCAAAGCCAGTTTTAAAAGTGAATGAAGTTTTTCCCTCAAATAAATCTCCTAGTCTCGTGTTCAAGGGTCTCCGCCAGAAAGTCTGCACACTGCTTTGCCTTTAGACCACCATTCATGGAGGAAAGCTATAAAAACTGAGGAAAACGCCTACTTATTTTTAAAACAACTAGAATTTCTTCTTGCTTCTTAGTAGTATTGGAAAATATTTTAATAACTAAAATAATAAAACTTCATGTGAGGCCAATTCTACATTAATTATTGCCTCTTGGGGTGGAAAATTAAGGAAACATTAGTAAATGTGTTAACTAGAGAAACCACTGCACTAATTTCCCTGCATGTATCTGGGTCTAAGGTCACAATAAAATCCATACTGTACATAGCCCTTAAAAGAAAGCAAACTCACAGTTTTAGCTCTAACAATAGTAGTATCAGAATACTCAGGACTGAAATTAATGGACCATAAAAATCCCTGTGATTCATCAGTAGAATTTGATTAACCTACTTAAATGCTCTACAGTTCAGTTTAGGGATCTGTAATGAGGGTTGCTGATATGATTGCTTGATTTGTTTTAATATTTCAAACACTCTACCCCATTACCATCTTAATACTCGAAAACTAATGAGTATTTGAAAACTCATTTTAAAGCACCGTATCTTTGAATAAACATGTTGAAATCGTGTTTCTTGCTTTTGCTTAAAACTTTGGTGTGTAATTGATGCCACCTTGTAGATTTCCCTCTTTTTTTTTTTACTGTACTCGCCTCCTTCAACCCGGGACCTTTTCTATTTGATATATAGTGTTTATCCAGTCTTCTAGGTGTGTGAACAACACATGGGGCACTCATACCAATGACCATTGTTACTGTGTTGTTCCCTTCCCTGTAGAGCAAGAAGTCTCAGCAAAATATTCTTGATGGTCCCAAGGAATCTTTGCAATTTACAAATACTTTCACAGTCTCCAGAGACTCTTCAGGTTTCTGTCAAAATGATGTCATTTTTATCATTAGAGTTAACTTTTCTATTTTTGTCTATAGATTTCATACCACTTATTAAAGTGCATTTTGAGGTACAAAAACATGAAGCTAGAATAAGGAAGGTAGCACTGACCGTTGTCTCCAGTCCAGAAAGCAATTTTAAATCGGCAAGGCAAGGTTTTAGGACATTTCTTTTTACTGCATTCTCATTGCACTCCTGCTTTGTACCCCAGTCCTTCTGATTCCCCTTGTCTGTCAGTTGGGCCCTACACCCAGTTATACAGGACAGTCTTCCTTTGGTTACTTCTGTCTGACACCTGCCTTCTAGCTGTGTTTGGCAGGCCAGCAGGATGAGGTAATAATCAGAAGAAAATGTTCTGGTTCTTTGGCCTCATCCATGTACAACATTATTCAAAACAGTTTTCTGTGAGTGAGAATAGAGTTGCTTTGAGGTCCCTTGGTCTAACATTCTGTGGTGATGTGGAGGAACAAAACTGTAAACTTTTTTGATCCCTTCTAGAATAGTGGAAATATAAATTATACCTGCCTTTGTCCATCCTCTCAGTGATGTTTACAGACAGATATATGTAGAAATGAGAGCCTTTCATTTGTAAACATTCTGGCTTTACTCTCTCCAAGTCCAGCCATCTTCTTAAGCACAGCTCCCATGGTCGTTACAGTCGTGTTTTCCTAAAAGCATATTTTGTGAACTATTTCTCCAAGATGATGGCAGTTTTTGTAAGCCAGATGCCTAAAAGACATATGGTTTTCATAGATTTTTCCGTCTAGACTCGCTTTATTTAGTGACTTTCGGTCTGAATTGGTCCAGTTAAATTTTCTGTAGGAGCTTGTATAAAATTTTTAAACGTGGGCATACCACTAAGGTGTAAAACAAAAAGTTTGACTTCTTGTTGGCGAGCGATTAAAAGGGATTGGTTGAAACTTTCCTTCAGGTTAAGTAATTCTGATCATACTGTACGCCCACTCGTCTATTCCTCTCCCACAACACTGTCCAAAATGGAAAGGCTTACCCTAAAAATCCGGTAACTGTTAAATTCATATACTTCTCACTGTTTTCCTGAGTAAATTTTTTGTATTCCAGTTGATGTATGTGAGTGTGTTAGAAAGCTCTGATTCTTTCTGCAGACTCTTTACATGGCCCAGGGGACATATGATTCCTTGCCCTTTTAGCACCAGTTTTTACAAACATAGCATTTCCCTCATTTTAAAAAAACACCCAACAAGCCACTGAGTAAAGGAGACGAACATACAGGAGTTTTTGTAGTGCCTTCGAACACCAATGAAAAATTTCATTCTAAAATGCGGTTTTTGAGCCGGCATCAAAGACTCATTTAGCAACAATATGACACTTCAAGAGAAAAACAATAACTTCTAGACTTGCCCAGAAAGCAGCCTTTTGCTCCCTCTTTTGTAAGAGCTAACACCGCAGATCCGTTCCCAGTTTAACTGCATCAGGACGAGGAGACTCGTGGAAGGGAGAAAATGTGGGCCGTTCTGTCTCCACCAGTATCATCACTTGGCTTCGCACTAAGCATTTAATTGGACTCGGTCACATATTTGTTCACTGACATGGCAGCTTGCAAGGCACACCGCCTCTCTGTTTTTCTGTTTGCTTTCAACTTTTTTGTTTTTAAAATTTGAACTCTAAGGCATGTTAGAGCTCCTCCTGCTGGAATTTTTTTTTTTTTAATCACTGGGATTCTAATTAGTAAACAGTAACTCGTCTCCATTTTCTCCACTCTGACTGATACGAGTGACCGGAAAAATACCACATGGTGCATTTAAAACTGGCCTTTTAATTCACCGGGTATCACAGGTCAGGCAGAAATGAAACAATGGCACAACGTAAATCTTCTGTAAGTCTTCAAATTCCCTGTGCTCAGTTTTTCCTTGTTGTTGTTCTTACAAAAATAAGAGGAATTGGAAAGTTAACTTTTGCATCAGTATTCCTAATTACATATTTACCCTCTTTGAGATAAGGCCTCAAGTCAGATATCATGCCCGAAAGCTTCTTGCTCTCTATCAGAAAGGGGCAAAAGGTCTTTTCCACCTTTCCAAAGCAGAAATGAATTTTACACTTTCTTATAGAGATCCAGTGTTGCCTTTTCCCTCCCCATCCTTGCTTGTTTTGCTTCTTCTCCCTGACTTGAGATGACAAAGGAATATGCATCTCAGAAGTAGAAGTTTGCCTCTCCCAGTAGCTAGTCCTTAGCACCTCCTTCCCAACTTCTCCTCCTTCCCCCAGATGTCTGAGTTGGCCAACCCCTTCCCCTGGTGCCTGGGGTGGGAGTGAGGGGAAGGGCAGGGAGAAGAGGACAGAAGAAGATGAAGAGGGTTAGAAATAGTTTTACCCCAGCTACCATCAATGGGAGTAGGTTTCTACATACAGCATGTAAGTTCTTAGATCTCTTTGGGCATTTCTTGAAAAAGAGAGAGAGAGGGAGAGAGAAGGGAGGAAGGGAAGGAGGGGGAGAGAGAGACAGAGAGAGAGAAAGTCTTCCGAGGGGACACTGCCTAACTTCTTTCAATAGCCATGTGTGTGTAAATCTCTTTAAAAGCCACATCCTCTCTCTCTATGTAGTTTTCTCATCACTGTATTCCTCTTACCTTCTGCTTCTCTGCATACCTTTTAGTCTTTTTCTCTACCCAACTTATCTGTCGTCAGTGATACAGTACAGAAGCTAAAATATAAAAATTAATCTCAGAAGTAATGCTTTTTAGGAATCATATTTTAAAACAACTAAAAGCCCTCCAAAAGTTATTTGTTTTATGAATTAGGACTTGGAGCAAAACAAGTAATTTTGCCACTTGTGCTAAAGAATATGACAATACTTGATTTCTCAAACTGACAGTACTTTTTCTAGCTTTTTTTCCCTTCATACATACTATCTCCTATTCCTGGAATGCCAGTCCCCTCAACTTGTTTTGTTTTCTTCAAGTCCTTCCAATCCTCCAACCTCTTTCCATCCCCAGGCTAAGACTCCAGGTGTCCCTGAAACTCTTGAGGCATAATCCTGCCGTAGCACTTACCCAACTGTGGACACTGTTTACTTGTCTCTCTTCCCAGCTCAAGTAGAAACTCCTGGGCAGCGACTGTCTTTACTTCTGTACCTCTAACTCTTAGTACAGCACCTAGCACATAAACAGGGCTTATTGAGGTAATGAAAGAAAACAAAATGTGTTGATGTTTGGTGTTTAATCAAAGTTTATTTTTAGAATTAGCCCAATATTTAGTGTATTTTAAGGAACAATTTAAACACACTTTCTCTCTTGTTCTGTTCTGTTGAAAACCTTGCCTGGCTAATTCTTTTTACGGCTCATAAACTGAGCAGATTTAATGTGGGTAAATCATCCCTTAAGCTGCCTTTTTGCTGCAGCCACAGAAGTGGGTTTATCAGTACCATCCTTACGGGTGAAATCCAAGTCAGATATTTAAAATAAAGTAAGGAAAGTGTGGCAAGGTAGGTTATATTAGCACTTATCTCAGAGACTAAGTTATACAGTATACTATATGTTTGCATCATCAAATAAAAACTGTGGACTGTTTTTCTCCTTATGTTCTTATTTCAAAGTCTATCAATTGATTCATACTTTCCCAATAGCATACATTATAAAATCGTGGGTTCATTTTCACAGGGGAAAGAAATGCTGGCTCTAAAATGTAGCAAGAATCATATTAGAGAATTTTTTGAATCCTTTAAACGGACTCCAAGTTCTCTGTTCTTTCCAACATCTACTGTAAACTATTCTTGGACAGTATCGGCTTATTCTGTTACTAAAGCTAAAAGGCCAAAAATACGCTGGATAGCATCCTATAGTATTTTTGATAATAAATTACAAAATATTATCTTCCATGTGGACGAAATCATGACTGTTTATAGCATTTTTCTGAACTTATTAGCCTTAGATTTTTTAGATGTGTAAAACCTGTTTTTTGAATAAATGCTCAAATCAAGAAGCAAAGCACAACACAATGCTGAAATTTAAAATGCTGTGTCCCATAACCTGTTCTCTTAGAGCAGACATTAGCAAGAGGAAGTCCTGGGTCATAGTTAGTTACCTTTCCATTTCACCGGGAGGTGTGCTCCTGTCTGATTTATCCTTGGGGATGTTCACTCATTCATGTTCTTGAACTTCTGGTTGGGACACTGCCCCCTGCAGGTGCTGTGGAAGGCTGCAGGCAGGGTAAGGAGTAATCTCAGGTTTTAGGAAAGTTTATAACGTTGTTCAGATGCCTTAAACTTTGAAAAATGATGCAAGGATTAAATAATTCAAAAGGGTCGTGGAGAAGAAAGGCGTTTCAGTTCCTGGGAAGGAGATACTATGGGCATCTCCCAACTCAACTGATTCTGACGCCACCAGAGCCATTTTTGCCTGGAGCCACTCTAGAGCCGAACGCAGCAGAGTGCACTGTGGGAGGCTCTCTTCACAATTTTAGAAAACTCAGAAGCAGTTTTTGCTTTTTTTCTCTTTTGTTTTCTAAGAAATTCGTCCAATGTAGCCCTCAAAAAGGAGGTGCCTTACTTCTTGTGCTTAGGTAGAGAAAAACCTTCATTTTGGGCGGGGGGGGGGATCTGTTTCATCAATAAAATTAAAAAGTTGTGCAACGGCTTCCCTGGTGGCCCAGTGGCTGAGAATCCGCCTGCTGATGCAGGGGACATGGGTTCGTGCCCCGGTCTGGGAAGATCCCACATGCCGCAGAGCGGCTGGGCCCGTGAGCCATGGCCGCTGGGCCTGCGCGTCCGGAGCCTGTGCTCCGCAGCGGGAGAGGCCACAACAGTGAGAGGCCCGCGTACCGCCAAAAAAAATAAATAAAGATGTGCAAGTTGGTATTAGATTCTCATGGCTCCTAGTAACCTGAGATGTATAACTCTCTCATGATCCTAAATGCAATTATCTGTAAATTAAATTTTGAGACAGTTATATCTTAAAGCTTCACCTATATCTAATAAGTAGAACTTACAGTATAAATGAAGCCTATTGCATATCCTTTTTTTTATGCAAATAACTATCCTCTTAGGCAGATAGCATTCCCCTAGAAGTATCAATCTTTGAATATTTTTTTGAGGGTTTTCCTTTTTTTTTTTTTTTTTTAAATTTGGGTCCACCTAGCTAACTAGGTTGGATTTCAATCATACCCTCTCCAAAGATGAGAGTTTGGAATGCATGGTTAGATGTGCTTAGTTTCTATACCTACTGCCATTTTCATGAGCAAATACAAGCTTCCCTAAACAAGTAGTTATTCTTCTGGTGATGACTAACAAGAAAACTACCATAGCATAATATCTTTGTCTTTATAAAATAAACCTAAAACTGACCCATGCTTGAGTCTAATTTCCAAAGGTATCAAAGTATTTCTACAACCATTTCTTCATCTTTCTTAAGATTTTTTTCCAGCACTTTCTCTTTTTGCTTTTACTTTACCTGGCAAGTGAAATGAATTGCTAATGAAGCAAGGACAAAATCATTTATTATGTCTTAGAACAGTTTTCAAAGCACAATCCCAGGACCAGCAGCATCAGCATAATCTGGGAACTTGCTAGAAATATCTCACCCCTTTAAAAATTCTGTGTGGGACCTAGAAACCTGTGTTTTAACAAGTCCTCTGGGGAATTCTGATGCACTGTCCAGTTTGAGGACCATAGCCTTAGAACATGCCAACATAACTGCCCAATAGAAAGAATCCTGGCCTGGGAGTCATGATATCTTGTTTTAAGCACAGGAAAGGACAGAGCCTGAGCTACATAGACCCAGGCTGGCTCACATACTTGCCAGATAGATAAATCCCACTTCCCATCTTGAAGAGGAATAAGGGCAGGGGCAGAAAGACCAAGCCATTTCAGTAATCAGTGTTATGCTGATTACCAGGAAGCAGGGAGCTAGAAGAAAGGTAGCTTCCATCCTCACCCCCATTCTGATGCACCCCTGTTAAGACAGTCTCCCGTCATGAATACCGAGAACCAGTTAACCCAAAGAAGAGCAGATGAGAATTTAGTTCTTCCATTCTTAGAAGAGAATCGAACAAAACAATAAGACAGCTGACCATTCTTCTCTCTTATCAGTGTTGCCAGTTGCTCCCCCACCATGCGTCCCACCCCAAGTGACCGTTTGACTTTCTTACAAAATTTGTCATTGTCCAAAATACTGCAAACGGTCCATCCCTACAGCTACAAATGCAACGTCAAGTATTACATCTTTCCCTTTGATTTGGAAGCAGAAACATAGCTTTTCTATCGTAACCATGAGCCGCCCACACACAACAGTGTTTCAATAAACACTAAGTGATGCAAGATGCTCCATTGCAATGTAATGGGTAACTTAATGAAGCCCATCACTGCACAAAGTAACAGAGGAAAATTTGGTACAAAACAAATAACTCTGCTTGGCCCAAAATAAACTGTCTTATGAGGTGAATGTCTTTGGAAACTCTGAATGGTTAGGACCTAGACCAATGAAATGAACCTTAACAGTAAACCTTAAATGTTTTTCTGGTGTTGAAGTTGGCAAACATCTTAGCATTACTTATTAAGAAAATTCACACTGAACAACTTAATGCTTCTCTTGAATTGCTTTCTATAGAGATTATTGGGGGATTATTGTTTTAGAAATAAGATGATGCTCATTTCTTCCAGTAGGGTTGACAGACTTTTTTTTATAAGTAAAATTATTTATATATAAATAGTGAAGAAGTTAGTAATCATAAGCTTTCATAATCTATGACACTGACACATTAAAAAAAACACAACAAAACACCAAAACACTGTAATCTTTACTTAAACATTCTAAGACCGAGACAGTGAAGCATTTGAACACACTTTTTAGGGTTGTTTTTTATTCCCTGAAATAATGGCCAGTTATGCTATTGTAGTTACCTAAGCAAGCTGTTGTAATTACCATCAGTCAAGGGTTGACACACTCTAGGATTTTTAATTACTCAGTACATATATGGGTTACTTTAACCTGAAACCAAGCATATTTTAAAGATGTTATAATTATTTTAAGAGAACATGATGGAAATTTTATCTTTCTTTTTCTTTTTATCATTAATTCACCACACAGGTGTGCAGTGCCTAGTCAATGCCTTAGGGACTCCGTTAAAGTGCTCATAATGGGGGGCTGCCCTAGTGGCGCAGTGGTTGGGAGTCCGCCTGCAAAGGCAGGGGACACGGGTTCCGGCCCTGGTCCGGGAAGATCCCACGTGCTGCGAAGCAGCTGCGCCAGTGCGCCAGAACTGCTGAGCCTGCGCTCTGGGGCCCGCGAGCCACAGCTGCTGGGCCTGTGTGACACGGCTGCTGAGGCCTGCGCGCCTGGAGCCTGAGCTCCGTAGCAGGCGGGGGGGGGGGCCGCCGTGGTGAGAGACTCGCGCACCGCAGTGGGGAGTGGCCCCTGCTCGCAGAAGCTAGGGAGAGACCGCGCAGCAACGAGGACCCAACACAGCCAAAAATAAATAAAACAAAAAATAAATAAATTTATTTTTTTTAAAAAAGTGCTCATAATGGATAGGTTCTCCTGATTTATTTATTTGAAAAAAATATTATGAGCCAAAGGCAACGCCGAGTTCTGGGATACAGTGGTAAACAAGACAAACAAAAGACCTGGCACATAGCAGAAAGTTACACTTTTCTGGTCTCCTGCCTTGCCTTCTATGTGCAATTGCCCATTACCGTTGACCTTGTTGTGTCCCATCAGCATGGTCCAAAGATTGGGGTGGAGATTAATGAGAAGTTGCTGTTCCATCAGAGTATTTCAATCTTTCTATTCTCTGTCTCCATCATTGAACTCCTCCATTCCACCTCATCACTTAATTTCTAGTTTCTTTAACCTCATTATAGACCTTCATTCTCTTATGACTTTCACATTTTATGTGTCACAGTTAAAATCATATTTGCCCCTGCTTTGACCACATTATTGTATTTTCAGGCTCTGATAATATATTCTCAGAGTCTGACTTACAAAATTTTGCCTCATTTTTTCCACATAAATGGGATGCTGTGGTAAAACCACTTGCATACTTCTCTTATCCCATTCATCTTCCACTATGAATAATAGGTTTTGAGTTTTTAAAAATCATGCAGCATAATACAGTCCACATAGTACATGCTCAATAAATAACACATGCAATGCATAAGTGGAAGGCATGTTATAGATCACCTAGTCTGAGTCTCCTGTGTCATAGATGAGAAAACTGAGGCTTAGAGAAGTTTAGTGATTAATGATTATACATACTGGCAATTGGAGCTAGAATCCACATCTTTTGACTTCTGTGTAAACTTGCTGCCTCAAATATAAACCTCTGACAAATGCCTCAAAAGATTGCATTTCTGGCCTCATTGGACCCACTTACCTTGACCTGGTCTGTACGCTAACCTGGCTAAACATCCTTGTGTAGGTACTTTTCAGTCATTCATTTGTTTGTCTACTATTTAATAAATATTTTTATTTTATTTTTTTGCGGCACGCGGGCCTCCCGTTGTGGAGCACAGGCTCCAGACGCGCAGGCTCAGCAGCCATGGCCCACGGGCCCAGCCGCTCCGCGGCATGCGGGATGCCCCCGGACCGGGGCACGAACCCGCATCCCCTGCATCGGCAGGCGGACCCTCAATCACTGCGCCACCAGGGAAGCCCTTAATAAATATTTATTCACTGCCTTCTAACCACATTATACAATGATGAATATACATAATAAATACAGAATATGTCGTCTCTGCACTCAAGAAATCTGCAATCTACTGGAGGACACAGGCAATAATCTAGTAAATAAATACATAATGGCAAACAGAGTTAAGTGCTATGAAATACATAAAACTATGAAGCCATGAGGAGTGGTGGTTGGAAACTATAGGATGGTCAGGAAGTGCTGAGGAATGACATTTAAGCCAAGAACAAAAGGATCAGAAGAGAACTCAGTTTGCATTCCTTTCTGTCTTGGCTACAACCCTTGGTCAAACCTATCACACATGCATGAAACAATTTCCAACCCACCATGCCACACTGTACTCTGCCCCTCACTGCGATTGTCATTTAAGATCCACTTTTTTCAAATAAAATCCCCTAATTAAGTCCATCCCATTATTAAGCCTCTGGTAGAGTTTCCCTTTTTCAAGTTCAAATTCTGGCCAACTCTCTTGCCCCTCCTGTAACTGCTTAAATGCTAAGAATATATTTCTATAGGTTATGTGACTAATTGTCAAACTCCCTGAGGAAGAGCCTATGATTTACTATTTATTCCAAACATCTGCTGAACAACTGAGCAGTCAAATACCCTGTAGGTAGAGTTTCCAAGAGTCTAAATCCTACATGCCATTGTAGCTTTTTTTTTTTTGCAAGAGCAATGATTTACTAAAACAAAAAAAAAAACCCTTAATATAATGTAAAGATCAATGGTTATCACAAGTATTCATAAGTTGTTTCTTACTTCTAGGAGTAACTTTCATTTATTCATTTTGTCAAACATTCAGTGGCTGAATGACAAGCCCTGAGCTAGACACCACAAGAAAATGAAGATAAGTGAGACACAGCCCATTTCTAATCAGTTGCAATAAGCATATAAACCTAATTCTAGAAATATGTTGAGATTCTACAGAAGCATCAAGATAGGGAAAGGTAGGTCAGAGAAGACTTCACCAAGGTTAGCCTTGCGGGAGGAATAGCAGGTTCCAGCAGATAAACAAAAGAACATTGAGAACATAATTGAAGGCAACACCCTGCTAAACACTCTATGAAACAGCTCAAGTGGACATGACCTCTGGCCTCTGGAAACTTCACATCAAAGGAGAAAATGATGTAGGTTCAAATCCAGGACATAAGTTAAACAAATATGGCCATTTCAAATGAAAATGAGCAGTATGCTAGTGAAAGCACAGGTGTTTTTGCATGGTCATAAGTGAAAAGGAAATTATAGGAGGATTTTTCCCAGCAGGAAATTACTGAAACATTTCAGGTGGTCATGGTAGCAGGTAGCCTTTCTGCAGGAAAAGGACTTACTTGTGTACTCAAATTAAAGAGCTGGTAGGGATTGGTTTAGTTTCATAACTGTGCCTATAAAGTATCTCTAATTACACTTTCAAAAACTGAGCGCCTGCTTAGTAATAATGAGACTTAGTAGAAGAGGTTAAACTGAAATGCACCTTCCCAAGGAAACCTTTCCTCTCAAGCCTCCTGGACATTTTTCAAGTACAGGAGGCAAAAGAAACTCCACTAAGATCTATGAGTTTGTGCTTAAGTGGTCAGTATTTGTACCATTAATCAACAATATCTCTTTTGCTTTGATCTTTCCTTGACCATCTAATTTTATCTTATAGCTCTGTAATTTTTTAACATTTCATAACCATTTTCTTTAACTTTTCTAACTTCACTCCTTCATCCTGAGAAAAAATATTTGATTTGATTAATTTAGTGTGTCCAATACAGAAGAAAATTTCATGACATGACTGTAATTCCAGAAAGGTTCTTTCTGAAAAAAATCAATGGGAGAGTTTTATCAAGAAGAAAGGTTTCAGTTTGCAGAATTTGTTGAATTTTGTTGACTATAAACATTACTCTCCGAGATATGACATATAAAGTCAAGTACACACCCAAAAAAGCTTATTAATACATTTAGGAAATAAATGTATGGGTTCAGGGAATAAAGAGTATTAGTTGGTAAAGCTGAGATTCTCAGATATAGTAATATTTCGTTATCTGGAGTTTATTCAGCAACCTCAGCTATTAGAAACACCATTACCAACCAGAAAGTGAGCAATACTGTTGCTAAGAATAAAACTTTTAGGACCCAAAATAGGAACCAGAGCTCATGCAGTTTACTCAGGCGCTCACCTTGAGCCTGTTTACACTTATTGTGGAGAACTCTAAAAACCTTAATTTTTCTTTCTACTGCTTAGCAAATTAGAAGTAAAATACAGGATAAATTGGAGAAAGCTACTGCTAAAGACAATGAGAAGTGATAATTAACATTCCAGACAGGGAGAAAAAAGAAGAAGAAGATTACTCAAAGGGAAATAAAAATTCAAACCCCATCAGTCTCTGAGGCCTAAATACCTTATTAGTTCCTGGAGTGGGCATCATATAGTACACTTCATACTCTGCTGACCGAGAAAAATGCCGTGTATTTCAGATGGCTTTTAAATGACTTAGTATTTACATTAGTATTGGGAGGGACGACTTCAGTTTTTAGCAACATTTGTATATGAAAAAATACCTCATTTAAAAACAAAAATGCTAGGTGAATGAAAGGTGACAGTATTAAATTATTACAAATGGCAGCCACTCCTGCTGACCTGTCTGTGCATGAGCATGTGCGTGACGGCTCTTTCTCAGTGTCTTTGGGATAACCTTCTGCTAGATATTCTACTTGTGTCTTTACCTGTCTCTTTCTCTCTTTCTAGCCGGAGACCACCCCCATCACCTACTCGTCCCACTATAATCCGTCCACTAGAATCCTCCCTGTTAGACTAAACGAAGTGTCTGGCATGGCAATTAATTACTAATGAATTATGCAAAAGCAAAATATTTGGTAACCGTTGCAGTAAATCATGAGTAGTCGCATGTGTGGATATCAGTCGGCAAGTAACCAGTTTTACTAATGCATTCATCACTCACCTTCATTGCTCATGATATGTCAAACTTTTGGGGTTTGACTCTTGAAAACTGCTGACTCTTTGAGGCTTTATATGTTGTATCAACCAAAGTAGATTGTATAGCAGCCCGCTACTTTGTGGACCATTGGCCTACCCTGGCATATGTTTGGAATTGCTTTGACAACTTTCCCAGGTTACCTACCAGATAGCCCATTTAATATAATTCCTAAGAGATAAGAGATGGTGGGCTTAGACCTAAATGATACATATTTATTTTTCCACATTCTGTTTTGACTGACGGAAATTATGTTGTCTATTATACATGTTTCCGCCTACGCCATGATTAGCTATTTAGATCCTTTCTCCTTCCTCTTTATTTCATAAAACTGCTAAGAAGTGATTTTTTAAAAGTTAGGATTCCTTAAAAATAAAACTTTTCCAGAAGCATGAGGTAGTTTGCAAAGGAAAAGTTAATGCATTGCTTGCTCTAGAGGGCTTCTCATGGCAATGTGTTTTGCTTCAAGCTAGAAGCATATTCAACAGTGAATTAAAGCTTGTTTTTTGGTAGTCAGTCAGTAAATTGGGCTACTTTCAGAGTTCAAGGAAGAAGCAAAATATCACATCTCTAGAAGTGTCTGTACAAATGTAATTTCTTTATTCACGTATATACTTAGCTCCTCACAAGTTACAGTGAAGGCTGATATGGAAGATATTTAATTTTTTATATTGATCTAATTTTAAGCATGGCTACTTATACTTCGACACTAATTCCAGTTGATTTAGTTAGTTAGTTAGTGCAAAAATATGTCTCCCTTTCCATGCTAATATGTAACTTTCTAATATAAAAATTTAGCCTACCTTTTAAACAGTTTAATGTAACTTTTTAATCGGTTCTAGGCTTTCTTAATAAATCCTGAGCCTTACTATGGGATAGCCATATTTAAAGAATGGGACCTGGAATGGAAAGAAAAGATGCCCTAGTTTGAGAGCAGAGCTCACATTCCTACAGTCGGACAACTTCAGAGTCTCTTTCCAGGTCATTCCAGAAAATAGTATTAAGACATCGAGATTTAAAGCAAATTGGCAAATTCTAACATTTCTAAAATTTATAAGAGCAGCTTAGCCTGAGGGTTAATAGTTCAGTCTTGAGGCTGACTTTTGGACTACCTAGAACTAGATGATTAGCATGTAGGAAACAGCCAGAAGCCAACCGGAATTTTGTCTGCTAACTGTTCCCAGACAGCAGACCAAGTATTCACTGCATAGTTGTGTCCCATGACACCATTTCATATTCTACAGAACTAAATCAGGTTTAACCAACTGAAATACCTCCCTTTGAAAGCAGCAAACATGATTTGTATGTTAACTTTAATTTCCTGTGTAGTTTATACCCAAAGCAGACACCCATAAAGTATGAAGTAAAACTTTTAACCATTATTAAAAAGAGACCTTGCCAAGTTGAATGGCATTGTTTTGAACTTATTCTAAAGGGTTAAAAGTAGTCCACTTAGGCAAAAATCAGAGAATACAAGATTTACAAAAAGGGCATTTCAACTTTTAAATTGCAAGTGATTGTATAAGAACGCCGCCCTAAATCACCACCCTAAATCTTCTCATATCTTTTTTTTTCTCATGGAAAAAAATTAACTCTTTGTGAATGGAACAGATGTGCAAAATACATACTGTATTTTTAAAATAGTGTTGCAGCTAAGTGGAAATAAGTTAAGTAAACATCCATAGTAAAATGAATAGTCTAAAGTGATATCTTTTCACAAAATTCCCTCTTTTTTAGGATCCCCTTTGCTCCTTCTTTTGAATTCTCTAAAATAGGCATCTAACAGATTATATACTTCAGGGTTTGGCTTTGTGCTGTATGTGGTTTTGCGTTTTGCTGTATTTCAAAAATTTCCTTTGGTTAAAGGAAAATGTTGTGGATAACCACTGATGTGTTCTTAGATCAGCACAAACCATGTCAAAGAAAACTGGGGATTTTTTTCCCAGGTTTCTTTGCACCGATTTTATGCATCATAAACAATGGCATTCGTCACCTTTGGCTTTTGCTCTCAGATTATCACCCCACAGTTTCACTGTCCCAATTGTCTCTTCTTGTGTGTACATTTTTGTTTTATTTTACTTCTAAGTTATTTCTAATAGAACCCAGCCTCCCCTGGAATTTCAGCAGTCATGTTGGAGAATATTTTCAGTTTACTGCAGTATTGTGTCATATGATTAGTATTAATCCCATTTCCCAAAGGGTTTGTATCCTGCTAAAAGGAGATGTCAAGGTAAATGAAGTCAGAAGCCCTAGGATGTGCGGAGTGTGAAGTACAGCGTTCATATCAGGCCTTAAGATGGGAATGTCGCTTAATGAGCTTTCTAAGTATTTCCCACACACTTCAGATCTTTTGTGTAACTTCATCCTGATTGCTCTGATGTTGTCTACACAACAGATGTAGCTCCATCATGTCTAGTATAATAAAACGTATAGTGTTTTTAGGATTTGGAAAAGTAAACTGTATATGTTTATTTGATGGGTAAATCTGTTTTATTGTCACATGCTAATTCTTGCATGCTTATTGACTAACTGGAATAGCCATTTACTCAATTGTGGACAGATGGTTGAAATAGTATTGATTTAGAACAGATATATTGAATTTCCAGAAATCATCTACCAAGATTACTCCTCTGAATATTGCTTTTAGCTGTGTTTCGTAACATAGAAGAGCAGTAGGGTCTGTTTAGTTAGCAAATTGCCTACTTGTTCAGATAAAAACTCACTCTATTCCAAAACGTTATAATAAAACCAAGTTCCTGTGATATAACTATAAGCCTTCTGACCTTAGAATTAAAGAGTAATCGTATAGATTCATTTTATGACTTTTTAGAATAGACTATAGCCATAATTCTCAAATATGAAATGGGACCTAATACCAGTATGTGATAAATGTTGATGTTTTCTGTGTACACACGTATTTTCTAAGCATGTGTCCCTATGTATACAGTATATACATAGTAAATTTGTGTAAGTACATGTATTTTGTGCCCCTGTGGGTAAGTAGCTTTAAAAATCACTTGTTAAAATGCCATGAGCATGTGTGTGATTGTGTGTGTATTGTATATATATGTATATGTTTGGGTGTAAATATTTATACATGTGTGTATGTGTGGGTATGAATATATTTTTTAAACTGTGTTAATACAAGAGTTAGCTTTAGAGTATTTGCCATAATATGTGATAAAAGTGGTTCATTTCTCATAACATACACGAGGTGTACAAAATTTTCTCCAGATTACATTCATTCTGAGAGGCACAAGGCTCAGAACTTCCATGACAACATGGTAGAATAACATCTACAGGCATTTGCATCTAAATTCACAGCATTGCTATCGAAGAAGAAATTATCTTTGCCAATATAGCTAGCTCATAGTAAGTGTAAGATCTGGAAACCTACCTTTAAGGTCTCTGATTAGAATTATAAATTATTCTTAGATTGCTGAGGTGAATCTTAAAAAGCTGTTTGTCTACATAGTCATTTTCTTTCTCTACAGTAACTGTCAAAAAATAAAAATAGAGGGATACAGCAGTATAACACAAGTAGTGGATTTTCTGAGTAAGTTTGCTTAAAATGCAGGGAAGAAGTTATGTAACACCTCAGAGGCAGGTCATCCATCCACTTTTTCAGGTAAACATTTTTCATTTGTCAAACAATGTAATTATTTGAAATGGACAGGAATCTCCTTAACATTAAGAATAAAGCTTAAATAGTAGGTCTCTAAACTATGGAACTCGATGAAAGAAGATAATATTTGAGACTCAAGCCATGAATTTTATATCATTTCACTAAGAGGACTGCAAGCTGTGAGCTCAGAGTTTAATGTGAATGAAGCTAGATGGTTTCTAAGAAACAGTTATTGGTTCACTAGATCCCTCATTCCTTTCTTAAAAGCTCAAATGTGTCTTCTAGAACCTTCAGTCATCCTGTCTAGTTGGTATGTTTAACATTACGTGGTGCTCTGTATGGTGAAATTTTAAGAGTATTTTGAAGCATATGTAGTATATGCATTGCTATTTGTATATACGTGTAAGAATGTATGTATGTATGAGAGCAAGAGAGAGGAAACTCAAGGAAGAGTCTCCTGTTTGTCTTAAGACCTGCTCATGCTGGTATATTGGTGAGACTTTTCACCTCTCTGGTCTGGGGTTTCACACATGGCTCAGCTCAAGGCTTCATTCCTTTTTAATTTTTACCCTCAAATTCCTTAATGTAATGTTTTTTAAATTACGATAAAATTACTCTGTCTAATCTCTTGCATTGTATGTTGCCAATTTGCTAAAAATGATTCCTTCCGATCAGAAATTCTACCATTACTTGATTTGTGTTTAATTTTACATGTACAGCCTTTGTTTTGCTTGCCTGTATGTTTCTTTTCTCTCCCTTTTCTGAATCAAACTCCTCTTTTGCTTTTTTATATTAAGAAGCAGTGTACAGAAGCAAAATCTTGCCTTCTCTGTTGATTCTTTAATTAATTGGAGCCAGAGAACTTTCCCCTGTCTTCTTGGCACTTTCAGGCTTTCTTAATGCTGAGATATGGATGGACTCTATGAATGGAATTTTTGAAGCAAGTTCCTAAAGCTTGTATCATTCTTGAAGGTCATGTGTACCTATTGTGAAAATGTGAAGCTGTATTTCTGAACCTGAAATAAATGATAACATTTGAAGGACTCCCCCCTTCCTCATTCTTGTATATATTTGAGTCATGTCTATGCTTATCAGTAAGATCTGAAACTTGTAAATATTTGTAACTCTTTCGATCCTGTTGGTACCAATGTGGAGAACGATAGCATTTGGCATTACTGTCATTAATTTGGGGAAGGATGAGATTTTTAAAGGGAGCAAATTGGACAAATCAAAGGCAGGAGAGTGGGAAACATTTTATTCCTGATTTGAAGTCATCGTTGTACTAAGTTAAAGAAGAACACAAACCTTAGGCAGCTGGAGGGTACAAAGTGACACTTGCCAAGAAGCACCGTGACATTTTGCTATTGAAAAGGAAGTGATCCCGAAAAGCTAGGAAACAGAAAGTTGAAGAATACTCTGCCCAAATGGTAGGTCTACAGAAGGCATTTCTAACAGAAAGTAATTAAGTTCCTGACTCAACAGTTGGCCTCCATTGTTTATTCATTCGGCGTTGAGGGGAGAAGTTACCCCTTTCAGTTTCCCCAATATTAAGAGAACAGAAGAGTGTTCACTCTTACACACGTCCTTATCCTGAGTTTCCAGAGAATAGAGAAAGATTCCTTGTTACAAGAGTTTTGATGATAGGTCCCTTATCAACATACATAGACTCAGATTGTGCCGTCTAAAAGCAGGAGACAAGAAGGGAGTGGGAGGGGAGAAATGTTGGTTTACTTTCCCTTTGTGTTCAGGGTATGCTCTTTGTGAAAAGATGAATTGGAAAGACTGTTGGGTTAATTCACACTTTCTGTTGTGATTTCTTTCTCATGTCTATACATCTTCCATGAGTGGAGCCATCAATGCCTTCAAAGGAAGCTTTTTAATGGAAGAAAGAGTCAGGATGCGAATCATTCTGTGCACTGTGCTGTGAGTGTGTGTCTTACCGCATGATTCTGTATTCAGAATAGTTCCTGGTAGAAATTACCAAAACCAAAGGACCTTATTGTAACTATCTGGCAAATTTCCATTTGTATTTTAAAAATAGTTCTGACATCAGTGTAAGTATCTACTCAATTAGTTTTCAAGATTCTTGTTTTTCAGCTGAAACCTTTAAATTTCGTACTGAGAAGTACTAATTTCATCACACACCTGGCATTGCCACTTTTAAGACCACTTCTTGGTGTTCTTTCACACTGAGGCAGACTGATACTTAGAGTACATGCAAGAGATGTTGGCTAAAACTACAACCTTAATTTGAAGTTTCCCAAAGTCCATTCCATGAGATTTTAGTAAGTTTTACACAGACATACACCAAGGATTTCTTGATTGACTATACTTGGGAAATGATGACTAAAAATTAGATGTTTCTTTACTGGAAGACTCTATAGAAGCTTTAATATCAGATGGCAGGGCTAGTGTCTCCATGTTTCTCAGATTTATTTGACCATCAATGCTTTGTTCATAGAGCATCTCACAGGACTAGTGCTCTGAGGTACATGCCTTAGGAAACACTGCTTTAGTGGCTTTAGGCCAGAGGGGAAAGGCATTGAGTGAGATTGTCCCAGTACAGACTGTCACTAACACAAAGTTGGGTGATAAAATCAAATGTCATGGCAACTGGAGCTCCCAGCTTAGGACCATCCTCCTGGAGCTCTGACGCTTGGGGAGATCCAAGGAGGTAGGTCGCATAGGAACAGGGGGCATGAAAGCAGATAGAGACAGACATGCAATGAGTCCTAGGGGGGCATTGTGGAGGACTCAGATCACTTTCAATATTACCTTTTCTCTCTCACTTGCCAAAAAAAGAGCTCCTTTGAATTAATTACATTACCCCCATTGTATTCTTGTAAAGGGAGGGATCTAGGCTGACTTAAAAGTGAAGATCAGCAGAAAAGCATTGAGAAGAACGCTTATTCTTACTGCCTTTGTTGTCTCACTTTCCCAAGCCTTCAGGCTCACCAACTGCTCTGGGATATTAAGTTATCTGAGTGATGGGCAAAGAAAACAAGCAGGGAATGTTTTGTGAGATTGTAACAGAAAAGAAAAAAGTTATAAGGAAGACCTTCCCAGGGCTCTTGCCAGAGGAATGTCACCCTAGGAACAGCGTGCAGCACTGAGGTAGATCCAAGAGAATGTGGGTAATCCATCATTCTTCTTAATAATGGAGACTTTTATATATGAATTATGCCCATGTTCCACACACAGCTTTTCCTACCACCTTACCTTCCTGTTTCAGCCAAACGATTCTCCGAAGTTGTTTTTAAGAAAGCTTAAGGAGGTATAACCTGCAATTATAACCTTAAGTAGGTAGAATTTACTTCTATGGTGAATGCTAGTATGATGAGCTTTAATATGTTAGCAACTCAGTATCCCAACTCAGTGTTCCAAACTCAATACTTCGAGTTTTGTGTTAGAAGTGGCAACGGTATAAGGTAACTTTGTAGCCCTTCATATAAAAAGCCCCAATATTTTCAGCACGTGACCTTCAAGCACTTCAGCACTGTGTTAAGTAGTATGGAAAATTCTGGAAAAGAAATAGTAAAAACCCAAACTGCCGAGATCCGTAATAGAAGTAACTCTGAGCCAGTGTACGCCGTCATCACCAACAATGCTTTTTTGGCAATGAGAGGAAAGTTAGATACAGGATGAGTGAAGAGGGAAAGAAAAGAGCTAAGGGGATAGATGTCACTCTGCTGTTTGAAGCAAACGTTCTAGCTGTCCATGAAATATATTCCAAGACATAAAGTTTCTGATCCTGTTTCTAGACTAGAACACCAAACTAGCTCAAACAGAAAAGTGTTTTGGCATATGCTGACAAAACGTCCCTTTAGCACTGTGGACTTGCTGTTCAGTTTAATGGCTCACCTCCCCACCCTGCTGAGGTAATTAAAGTGTTCTAAAGCCCCTTCAGAACTCAAAAATAGTTTCGGTTTGCTGGGCAGGTGATAAATCTCATTGAGCCTGACAGGAATTTCATTACACTTTCTTCATGAAAACACCAGGGATAACCATTACCTGGATCTTGCAGACCCCCCCCACCCGCCCCCCCGCAGTTGAAAGGTTACAGACCACTAACAAGTTCTTCATCATTTAAATGGATAGGAGGCCTCCTTAAGTTCAGCCAGCTTAAATTGGACCAAAGAAAAATTGGTCTTGGACTTTGGGGAAGGTAAGGTCGTTTTTTACTGCTGCTCAGAAATAGCCCAGTCAGTGTGGCTCCATTAACATCTCATAGAAGATGAAACAGAAGTTTGCTTTTGTTTTTGCTTTTGTTTTCTTGTAGACTTCATTGCACCACTCACTGAAGTGTTACAGAAGTAAGATGGAAGTGAGTATGTTGTTGAACACCTGGATGAGTAGCCAAAAAGGAGTCCCGCAGGGAGTAGGGTACTGAACTAACCTGCCGTTCTATGGCTTGCTGTAATGTTGAGCTCATTACCAGTTGGGTTAGAAAGAGGAAATTAAATGTAGACTTCTGCTGGAAACCCGTGGGAAAGCTTCATTGGGCCTGCTGTTTTCCTACTTACAGAGCTGTCCATTGCCATGTAGCGTTTACCGTATCTTCCCTAGCAGCCCATCATCCAGAGAGAGGCTGCTGTCAAAACGAAGCAAAACTCTGGATCCTTCTTTCACCACCAGTGGGCCTGACAAGATGCAAGCCAGGCTAGGGATACGGAGAAAGAGCCAGCAAACCAAATTTCATTTACCCTGGACCTGGTTCAGAATAAATAAGAACTTCAGTTTCACCTAACTCTAAGACAGAGGGAAACCTTACCCAAAAGCTTTGGGGTCACCATGGAACAGACATAGCCTCATAGTTTGCCTGGGCCTGGAAAGGCTATCACATCAGGATTTCACCTGAAGGAAATTCTTATTTACAAATCCTTTTCTCCAAGATCGACCCCAGTTATTTTCTGCATTGTGATTACATTGCTCATTTGATCCCTTGCCGCCTTCTACTTTCCCTCATCTTAAAGAAATCTCACATGTCATATTTCTATATCAACTCCCTCTCCCCCTATGGAGATTTCACAACATTTACTGAAATCTTTGGAAATAACCGAATGTCACAAAATCAGGGTTGGGAAACATACTCAAGTTATAAAGGTATGCGGCTCTTGTACTGTTCCCAGTTCTCCTGAATATGATTGCATGGATTTATCATTCCATGGTACAAAATAACAAGGTTTTGGAGTGGGCTCAAATGGCTCATACCTAGCACATGGCTGGAAGCCAGGAAACATCCTAGGAGCTGCTCACTATGCCATGTGATATTCTCTCATTTCCCCTGCATGTCTGCATCTGCATGTTTTCTGTCTGATTTGAGTTTGATTTTTGTGGGATATTTATGCATGCTGTTATTTGGATTTATTTTCTAATTTAAACATTGTTTTCTTCCTCTGCATCTGTGTTTTTCTTTTGTTTTATTTTGTTTTTTTGTTGTTTTGTTTTCACTAGGCGACCCCCTCCTGCAGTTCCCGGACGACCATCCTAACCCCCATCATTCATCTCCTTTTGTTTTCGACAATATGTCTATACTTGGTATTTAAAAGCCTTTCATTTGCACTATATGTCATATGTACATAAAAACTTTTATTTTTGATCCATGTCTATAATAAAAACAAAGTTTATTCTATATAAAAAATGAAATGTGTTCTGTTTCTTTTTCTAAAGAAGATCCGAGTTAAAATAGGAGTTTGTTTCAACTAAAACCACGTAAGGTGAAAAATACATAATTTGACCTTTTAAGGTGCTTAAATTGAAAATGATTGATTTTAAGTTCTTAAAGCATTGTGATTTGGAATGCCATTTGGTGGAGAAAAATAATCTATCTTCAGTTGAAATGTCTGTCCAACAGAAGAGTGAAACAAGTAAAAATCCTGGGTGTCTAGAAAAGACACAGAGGACTGAATAATTTCACTCTGCCCCCAGGAATCCCATTAATAATTATGATTGCACCAAGAGCTTTTTTCTATTTTCATTATTTTTCTAGGAGATAAAATATGTATGATTATGGGAGAAATTGTTGGTCTGAAACACATCAATCTCATACTTTGGCAAATTCAGGGGGAAAAACACATCATCTGAATAAAAGTACAAGACAAGGAAATGTTGCCACCTTGAGAAGATTCTTAATGATGTCAGTAAAATACTGGAAGAATAGAATCTTTATGAGTGTTCGGGAAAAGACAACTTTTTTCCTACTTTAATCCTCGAATGGTAATTCCAACAGTGAAATTCTAAGCTATCGTTAAAAACAAATCCCAAAGATTTATCCAAATAAAATGTTTATTATTAAGGTAATGTAGTCCATCCTGCCAAATATGTGATCTGAAGGCTCCCTAAAGGTTTGAGATTTAATTCAGAGTTTTCTTTTTGAAGATTTACTTGGTCTAAATTAAAATTTTAAAGGATCTCATCTTGGATGAGATCACTTCTGAATGTGCCTCACTTTAGCATATGAAGAAAAAAACTATAGGACAGGAAAGTAAAGTACTGTTGATCAGGACTTGGTGGTCCACTCACTTCCTGGCTGACTTAGACAAGCCCTGGCAAAGAGAGGCAGCGCCGGAGATGTAGGCAGGAACCTCAGTTCAACAATGGGGGACCCTCACTACCAATACCCTTTCTCTAGGCTGTAAAAATCTTTTTTAAGGACTATGTTCTCCTCCCCAAAATGGAAAAGCGGTTCATTTCTCAGGTGAAAACTTTCATATGGCACGTTACGTTGGTGTGTACTTGCATCTCAAGTTCAGAGACTGCGAGTTAGAAGCGCTCGTGACTAAGGGAATTCAAAGGCGCCAAAGCTGGGGATCAACAGAAGCTCAAGTTTACCTGGAGGCGGCTGAATTGATGCAAAATATCACACAGCACGCAGTTTGTTGCCCTTCCCTTCACCTTCAGTCCAGGCGTTTAATTCCTTTTAATCAGTATTCTTATCGGGTAGCTTTCTCATCTGATAGCATGCTCATCCCAACAGACCCGGTTTTCCTGGATTATATCACACCATCTCCGCAAACACAAAACAGAGGTTGTCAACAGGAAGGTTTTTGCCAATTATCTTTTTTAAGTGTTTGGTACTTTTCCACTTTGTCTTAACCTTGAACTTATTTTTATGTGCAGTGTTACACCATTTAGATGTTTAAACCTTAGACTGACCTGATGACCATGAGAACGTAAGGCTCGAGTCATGGCAGAATGAAATGATTCCCTGGCGATCTTACTCGGTCTCCTCAACAACTAGGTATGGCCCCTTCCTCACATTCGATAGGCGAGAAGAAAGGGGGCCTCCTCTTCGAATGGGAGGGGGAAGGAAGCAGCCTGGAGTAAAATTAAACTATGCTGAGGTTTGTTCATATTTACCGCTCATCGTGTTTCTGTGTTTCATAACATCCCCTTCCTCAGCTCTCCCACCTCCACCCTCAATACTGGATAGAGAACTGAAGAAGTATAGTTGAACTGTACTGACTCAGGATCTTCGGGAGAAACAAACCATTATATCTTTAGTAAACATAATATTCCTTAAGTATTCTCATCCCTTTATTTATTCATCAAACATTTCTTGAATTCATAAGAATGTCCTAGTTACTGGGAACACTAGAGAAGAGACAGGATAAAAGTAGCTGACAAAATACCTAAATAAGCAATTCCAATATAAGCTATGACAGGAGAAAATTTGGGTCCTTTTTTCCAGGGAGAACTGTTACCGACTTCCATGCTGAAGCAGTTATTTGAGTCCTAGAACCAGATTATCTGCTTGACCCAAAGCCTGCTAACATTCCAGAATGTGGTGATTTTGACCTCTGACAAAGAAGGGAACAATAGAGCTCATTTCAGCCAATCAGAAACCAAACTTTTCATTTCTAATGGAATAGTATAAGACTCTGAATCACATAAGTGTTGGTTGAGAAAGACATAGTGCTATTGAAAGTGAAGTAGTCTGTTAACTTTGCTTTGGCTTCTAACAAAAAGGTTTTTGATTTAGAAGACACCCTGTAGCAGTCTCCCACTGGATGCAGTGAGGGGAATGAGAATCCCCGAGTCTCCAGATAGAAACACCCAGGACACCTAGGAGATGGAGAAAAGAGAACTAAAGGTAGGAAAAAATAAACAAAACGACCCATGCTTTCCTTGGGGAGTTCCACTGTTAAATAAATGTCTGTAAGCCTTGGGAGCCACATATACAGTGAAGGGTGTTTCAACAAACATCCTAGAAGTTGAAATCCAAGAGTAGATAAGGAAATAGCCTCAGCTGTTCATGTACAAACATGGATACCTTCGGTGGGTTCAGATCCTGTACCCTTCAGTACTCTTTATCCCAGAGTTTGAAAAAGACTGTACTTGCCAATGTCTGTTTTATAACTCAGCACTAAGTATGATTCTTTAAAAAAAACTCAGAAAATGGATGTTGCAATCTTTAGTCCAGTTCCATGAAATTCACAGTCTTCACAGCTGTAAGTCCATCTTAAAGACATGAACCTCATCCACAGAAAGAAAAGATTGCTGAAAAAGAAAAAAAACTTCTATACCCTTTATAATACTAGAGTCTATATCTGAATAAATCAAATGGAGCTTATGCTACCACACCACTGTATGTCCCCCATTTAAAGAGACATACCAGCTGCCTCCACTACCATCATATATACCTATTTTTGTTTGTTTGTTTAATACTACAAGTTTCTATCGAATCGCAATACTGTCAACATTTAAGATCGGATGGCAGGTTGTTGGATGATGAGTCAAGACTATAAACTGCTACTCTCGAAGTGTTCTTAATCTAATCACATTTTACAATACTTTATATCAGGTTTTGATTCTCACTGCAGTTCACGTCTTCAGTGGTCCTCTTGAACACGAGCCATGAGCAGGCAGAGAATAAAGAAAGCCTTAGCCTGTGGCCCCCAGGAGCCAAAGAGACTTAAGGATCCTCCAGACAGTAACAGAGAAGTCACTGAAGTGGGTCCTCCATCTCAAAACAGCTGCTAACAGACTAACAGAGGATATTTTTGAAGCTCCATATAACACAGTGGAAAAACTAGCCTTTCAGATTCTTTGTTTTTGTTTTTTAGTCTTTTGGATTATTAAGGGCTAGCTTTTCTTCCCCCAGCCCTCCTCTCTGTGGCTGTGTTTCAGTTAGAGCCAAGGAGATACTTACCTCTGCCTGCTGCTTTTTTCTCTTTTAAAGACAAAAATACTCTCAGCCTCATACGCAATAGCTGCCTGGGGCCTAAAGATCTGTTTATTCTGCAATTTAGAAAGAGTGGGAGGCCCACGGTGTTCTCACCGACCAGAGTCCAAATGTTCCTTGGGCCCCGCACAAGGCCACGGGGCCATCCTGGAGCGTGAGCCGTGTGCCAGCGGAGCTTGGGAAAGCAGAAGCAACTCCTCAAGCCAGCTCTCTCAGGGGCCCGAGGGGACAGTATCCCTCGACCTCAGCACTGGTAAAATCAATGTGCTCCAACACCCCAGCAAAAGTATGGTCAAGAGATTGGAGAGCTAGTCTGTTTAGGGCACAAGACCTCACTAAGGCTGATCCTGGGTGTCATTTGAAACCCAGGTGCCAATTGGCACTGGACGGTGACAGAAAAGGCCATTTGCCTTTCTAAGCCCCTTCCTCTGGCACTCTTAGCCCTGCGGCACCTGACGGTGCGAGGAGGCACCAGTACCGTGGAGTTGCCAGGCCCCAGGTGCCGAGCAAATGTTGGGCTGTTGGGAAACAAAACTACCTTATCGCTGGGGAGTCCTCCTGTTAATCACAGTAATAGATCTGGGAAGAAAATGGTGTTTTGATTTGGCTGGTGATTGCCACTGTTCCCTAGGTAAACGAGCCAACATTAATTGCCAACCTGTGAGTTGTAAAAGAAGAAAGACACCAAAAGCAGTGGCATGGTCTAAGCTAGCTCACTCCTACAGAACTTCAGCTGTTTCTACTCTGCCTCTTGCCTGCAGCTGAGCTCGCCAGAGCCCTCTCAGTGGTCAGAGGAGCGTCCCTCCTCAGGCCTGATGGTTCCCAGGACCTTGGTCAAACCCTGGCTCTCACTTCAGCTCTGATCACTTTCCCCAGAATCCAACTTTCTAGAACACTACAAATGGCCCTGCCCCACTGTTGGAAGTTGGCATGGTTCTCGGGAAATTAGTCACTAGCCCCACAAGGCTCTTGTCAATATGTCCATTACTCAGAGAATCAGCACATGAATTCCATTAGGGAACAATAAAGAACATGTTCGTGATGACATGAGGATGCCTGCACACTAAGACCACACCTCCTCTGAGGTAAAAAGGAGGCCCCCAGAAATCTCCCCAGCCCTACCCACCAACACTCATATTCTCATCATCTGCCTTGAACCCGCCGGGACTTACATAGCTCTTTATCCCAGCCTAGGTCAGTCTGCCAAAAAGCCCTAGACTGCTGGGTCGCTGTCCTGTATGGAGATTGGAGTACATATCTATTCCATGCTCTTCTCCCCACCTCTCCAACTTCTGAAACCTTTACCCTGTACCCTCTATAATTCGCTGCCCATGATCAGTAAACTTCCCCTAGATCTTCAACCTGTCCTCTGGATGTGTCCGTCACCTTCTTTCTCTAACAGGACAGCTCCAGGCGTACTGCTTTCCGGCAGCCTTCTCCAAAGGGAGTGCTTGTCTCCCACAGCCCTTGTACTGCTGAGCTTCACGTGGGGTAGGTATCCTTGTTTCTCATTTTTGCTTTCAGACCATTCATCCTTCCTCCTCCATAAAACCTTCAGCTTTGAACCTCATGCACCAGATTATAGCACATACCCCTCATTGTTGCACTTATCTACCAATCTCCAGTTCATTCTCTCTTATTTCTTGATGATTTTAGCTCCTGTTTCCCTGTCATTCTTTCCAGTACCACTCTTGTCTTAATTCTTGGGGATTTCTACCTAAGTGTAGGTATTCCTTCCAACACCGCCCCCCATCTCACTTCTCATTTCCTTGGACTTCACTCCTCCAGTGACGTTGCCCTCCACCCTACCTCAGCTGCTCACTCCCAAAGTCATAACCTTGTCTTTATCTATTCTCTGACGTTTACTTCCTTTCAAACCCCTTGAACCTCCAATCCATTGACCTTTGCTCTGTCCCTCACCTCCCTGTCCTTCACCCTTCTTGAGGTTCACTCTCCTTCTCACCTAACTTAAATTCCACGGTCAACCATTATAATCAGGCCCATGCATAGCTACCGTTCTCCCTTGCCCTTCTCTCAATCTGATTAATCACCACCCTGGGTAAATTCAATTCTCTGTCTACTCTAGTTTGCACTCATGTAGCTGTACATGGTTAGGAAAATGCACACACAACCCACACACAACCAAGCTTCACTTTAAATTCATGACTACCATTCTCAAGAGAGCCCTTACTACTGCTGGGCAATTATACTAGGCATCCCTAGTTCATTCACTCTCTCAATGTCCTGAACTGTTTCATACCTCCTCACGTCATCACTTCCCCCTTACTCTCACATCTCAGCTGATTCTTTGCCTCCTACTTCCCTGAGAAAATTGAAGCAATCAGAAAAGAATTTCCAAAGATTCCCATCACCTCATTTATCCACTAACCATCTACCCACTTACCAGCATCCGTATCTATATTCTCTGCCTTCCCACTATGTTACCATAGATCAACTATTCCCTTCCCATCCTAAAGCCAGTCCCTCCACTTGTGCAATAGATCCCATCACCTCTCACCTGCCCAAGAATATTGCCCCAGCAATTAATTCTTCCCTTTCTCACATCAAATATTACTTTCTACTGTTTCATTTCCATCAGTATACAAACATGCTGTCATTTCTCCTATCTTAAAAATAAAAAGGTTTCTTGCCCTCACCTCCCCTTTCAGTTTCTGTCCTATTTCCTGTTTCCCCTTTGACGTAAAACTTCCAGAGAGTTGCCTGTACTTGCTGCTCCAATTTCTCTTCTCTTATTCTCTCTTAAATCCACTTCATATAGTTTTTATTCCCACAACTCCACAAAAAAAATGTTCTTTTAAGGGACACCAATCACCTCCTCCTTGCTAAATCCGATGGTCAATGCTCAGTCCTTGCTTTCTTTTCTTTCTTTTTTTTTTTTTTGCAGTACGCGGGCCTCTCACGGTTGTGGCCTCTCCCGTTGCAGAGCACAGGCTCCGGACGCGCAGGCTCAGCGGCCATGGCTCATGGGCCCAGCCGCTCCGCGGCACGTGGGATCTTCCCAGACCAGGGCACGAACCCGTGTCCGCTGCATCGGCAGGCGGACTCTCAACCACTGCGCCACCAGGGAAGCCCAAGCCATCAGTTTTGACTGAACTTCAGCTGTCAGGCTAAGTAGAGGATCACATACTACTATTGCAGTATTGGGTTGCTTTCTTGATTTTTCAGATTTTGATCTGATTACAGTTGATCACCCCTTCTTCCTTGAGTCATCTGCACTCGGTTTCCAGGACTCTAAACTCTTGATTTTCCTCCTGTCTCAGTGGTTGTGCTTTCCAAATCTTTTTGCTTATTCTTCTCTCCAACCTTTTACTTTGGATTTCTTAGTCCTCTGTATATATAAACTTCCTTGGTGATGTCATCCAGTCACATAGCATTCAATGCCATTTATATACCAACAAGTCTTAAATTTATATCTCAATCCCATACATTGCTCCTAAAACCCAAACTCATATCTCCAACTCCCTACTCAACATTTCAGTTTGGATGTCTACATTTCATACCCTACATGCCCCAAACTGAATTCCCAATCCTCCTCCACAAAATCTTTATCCATATCCCCTTGGCCCCCATCTCAATTGATGGCATCTCCATCTTTCAATTTGTTCAGGCCAAAAACCGTAAGAGTCACTTACGATTCTTCTCTTGCATCCATACCCTACATCTAATATGACAGGAAGACCTTGACTCTACTTTCAAGTTATATCTAGAATGTGACTATTTTTCACCACTTCTCCGCTATCACTCTGCTCTGAGGCACTGTCATCCCCTGCTTGGATTAATATCAGAGCCTCCTAATGCTTATTTCTGCTCTACTTTTCCCGACAGCAACCAGAATGAGCCTGTTAAAATTTATGTCAGATCATGTCCCTCTTTTTCTCCAAGACCCTCCAGTGTTTCCCATCTCAGAGTAAAAGCCAGAGTCCTTTTAATAGCCTACAATGTGTAGGTGACCCGTCCTCCCACTTTCCCTCTCTGGCCTCCTCTTCTGCTCTCCTTTATCACCCCACCTTGGCCACTCCTGGCTATTCCCCAAACATGCCATGCAGTCTTCTGCCAGGGCCTTTGCAGCAGCTCTTCCCTCAGCCTGGAACTCCCTTCCCCTGAGAATCTGAATAATTCCCTCACCTCCTTCCAATCTTTGGTTAAATGTTACCTTTTCCATAAGACCTACCCTGACCCCCTTACTGAATACCATTGCTACTTTTTTCTTCTTTTTTCAATAGCATTTGTTACCTTCTGCTTATGTTTATTGTCTCTCTCCTCCTGCTAGAATGTAAGCTCCATTAGGTCAAGGGAGTTTGTCCCTTTTACTCGTAGGTGTATCTCAAGCACGCAGGGCAAACAGTATCTGTCATGTAGTTAATGTTCAGTAAGTATTTGTTGAATGAATAAATTTCTGAGGCTAAACATCATAAAATGCAAATGGTAGAAGTGAGTAGAGGTGGTCCTAGGTGGACAATACATTTTTTAATAAATAGATGTTGGAGGAAGAGAATAAGGGATAAAGGGGATGATGAGGGGCTTTCTAAAGCATTAAAAGCGACTGCCTACCAGTTAGCCTTTAGCCCTAGGAGCAATTCAAGACACATTGAATTTCATTGTAAAAGGGAACATCAATAACTTCCACAAGATGGCACTGTGTCCAGTCCTGTTTTCCCGCATTCGAAGGGTTTGAAATATCGTAAAATTGTGTGACTGATGCCCTCTGCTGGCTTGTTTTTGTTTTTCTGGACCTTGAGCCTTTGGCTTAAAGATGTAAACGATGGCTCCATATGCTTCCTTGAACATGCTCAGTGTGATTCTTACATCCATAATTTAAGCCAGCTGGCCAAAAGCACACTCAAAAGTTTATAGTACCGACACAGCATACAGGCATAACACTGACACCGATTTGATTGCCACACAGAACCACTGTGGTGTGGTGACACTCAGATCCCTGCGACGCATTCTAGCCGCATGCCAGTCATGCATCACGCCAAAATATCAAGCACACATGCTGCCTTGTGGCTCTACCTGTCCTTCATCCTTCCATCTCAACTACAATCCCTGGTACCATTTTGGAAAGATGGGTAACACTGCCTTCCCATTCCTCCCTCCTTGCTCTCAATTGCCACCACCACCCTCCAGCCTTCCTTATAACTTAGGGTGACAAGAAACAGAGCTGGGAGGAAGGGGTACATCTTATTATACAGGCAAGTATTTGACAAGTTGGGGTTTTAATTCCAAAGCTACCCTAACCCTCTCCCCTTCCCTGCCCTCCCCGACCTGCCCACAAACACACACCGTAATACTCTCTGGAAATTTAGATCATTAATATCCTATTTGTACCCTTTCAGTGTGGTTTAAATTTAAAAGACTGACTGGATTACTATAGTTAAGTGATAGGTAACTTTCCCAAGAACTGTCACATTAGGTCATACCAATTGTTAAGTAGGCATGCATCCCTATGCCAGCAGCAACCCAGAGAAGCATGCCATAAGTGAGCCTCATCATCTTTCAGGTAGCAACACCTAAAGGCTTGGGATTTCTTAACATTTATTTATTTGTTTGTTTGGTTGTGCTGGGTCTTAGTTGTGGCACGTAGGCTTCTCTCTAGTTGCGGCACGTGGACTCTAAAGCACGCAGGCTTAGTTGCCCTGCGGCACGTGAGATCTTAGCTCCAAGACCAGGGATCGAACCCACAACCCCTGCATTGGAAGGCGGATTCTTAACCACTGGACCACAAGGGAAGTCCCTTAACACTTTCTTACAAGACAGTTATGGCTTTTTTATGTACGTTTTTTCCCAAAACTTTTTGGAACCCATTTATATCCCTGGCTTGTGAAACTTCTTAGACTTACATGTAGACAGTGTATAAAATTATTTTTTCATTTGTCTTAAATTTGCTCTGTTCAAATTTCAAAGGGTGTCTCCTCCTATAAGTCATGATTTGGTAGGCAAATAACATCCACTTTCACCCTTATAGTTTTATAGAAATGACTATATCTCTTTCGAGGCTTCCTTCCAGGCTGTGGTGTTCTATTCTCTAATCCATTTTCATAGGCCAGCTTCCTTTCCCTCTGATTCCTACCATTTTGGTTATTGCAGTTATCCTTCTGTGATCTAATTCCACTATAGCCTGGTTGTGAGGCAACCAATTCTGTACAAAGAATTCCAAACACAAAAGCATTGGATTCTATTCTCAGTAACCTTCTAGATAATGCCCAGAATTCTGAACCAATGTCCTTCAGGTACTACACATGGAACACCTTAGCTTGGGTGTACCATCTCAGGTACCTCGAACTTAACATGCTTCATTCTTATTTTCTTATCTACTTTACTTCCAAACCTGTTCTCACATCTGTTTTCTCATGGTATAGTTACTAGAAAGAATCCACTCAAGGCAGAAGCCTCCCCCCACCCCGCCAGTTCTCTTTCCCTCCCATTGTCCAACATGAATTTACCAAGTTCTGAAAATCTCTCTAATCAGAATCGACACCTCCTTGGCGCAGTCACCCCCCTTAGTCTAGACCCTCATTTTTCACTCTTACCACAAGAGCTTCCCATGCTCAGCCTCTGTAGTTCAGCCTGAATCCTGCTACCAGAATTTTATAAACACACACACACAAAAGTGTGTTTGGTGGGAGCCCTATATCCCTTTTCAAAAGCTCCTTAATTTGCCATTGACTCCAGGATCCAGGAATTCAAGGTATTCACCACGCTCAGACCTCAGCCTCTCACTGCAGCCCGTCCATTCTGCGCTCCCCTCTCCTGCCAGGATGAGTCAGGCCCTGTGCCCCTGGACATACACACTGTTCACTCCGGTTGGAATATTCTTCTCCCCACAGTCACCTCTTTTCTCTTTGAACTGCATCTGCTGCCCCACCCTGCACCCTCACATCCAGCCCATAACACCCCATCCCCTGCCACCTCCACGGGGAACTTCTACAACCATCAGACTGCAGAGGATCAGGCCTCGGGTAATTCCAAATACTATTGTGTGGAAGAGCTGAACATGACAGCACTGGCACATTCATTCATCCCACTGAAGAAGTATTTTTGAAAGGGATTCAAATGTGGGCAACTCTCTGCTCACCAACGTGGATGCAGTTGCTATGTGAGTTCCCTAAAGTTGATCATTGGAAATCCATTCAAATAAGGAAAGTGTATTAAAACATTAAAAAGCAAAAGCTATTTTATACAACTCTTTACTATATTCACCCACTAAGCCCTGGCCCCATTTCTGATGTGGACTAAATAATACTTATAAGCCAATTCTGGTCAGTCAAGGCATGCAGAGTAGTGGTTACCCTCTTTGGACTGGGCACGCTCTCCCCATAGTTCTAGCTGCCATTAGTCCCACAAAGCATGCCAGCTTCAGCTGCTCGTATTGTTGACCTGGCTCCTAAAGGTCTCTGCCACCTTGGCCCCCAAACCATCTTTTGCTTGCTTGAATCCCACCTGACCTCTAAGACTAAGCTCAAGTGCCATCTCCTCTAATAAGTATTTCCTCATTACTCCAGCTAATTTGACCTCCAGCCTCTTTGAAGTCCCCCAACATTTTGCTAGTGTATTATGACACATCATACGCCCCTTGTAGCTAGTTGCATCCATGCTTCATTAAGAACTAAGTGGAAACTGTGAGTCAAGGTTAAGTGACCAATTCTGTGATCTCAGGCCACAAAACTGGACACAGCATCCAGGGTTCTAGGATTTGAGCTGTAGATAAATAACAGAGCCTGCATTTAGTTCACTGAAAAAGGTAAAAGTGACTTTATATGCACACACATTCTCTTATTCTCTCTTCATGTCCCTTCTATCTGCCTTCTGCTCACAGAAAAATCATAAGACAATTTGATGGATGTGTTACTTTTTTAATAAATAGAAACCACATCATTTCATTTGTTACAGAGAATAATAATGAGAGGCAATAATTCAAGAGGGCCCCGGGAAGCTTTTTCATTGACAAAGTAACAGAAAGGAGAAGCACCTTCACTGCCCAAGCCTATGGGTAATTTTTTTCTTTTGATTTCTGATCTCCCACCCACATCATTATGCCACTTCCAGAATGGAACTCTGCCTTCAAATCTCCTACTAGTTGGAAGGCTGGTCTATCAGCTTGTCTCAGTAACGGAATGGAGGTCCCTAACTCAGCTGAGGAACCTCGACAAGTCTTCTTTGATTTCAGCCTCATCCCAAGGCCCATGAATGTTTTCTTTAAAAAGCTGCAGGCGAATGAGGTAGAAAGGGCAGAGACATGAGATGGAAACCAGCAGAAGGGCAAAGAGTATGGCTCCCACAGCACTAATGGACAGCAGGCCTCCCAAGGCTGAAAATGCAAAAAGCAGTGTGACTCCCACATAGCTGTGGGGAGTACATGCCTTCAGTTTCTTCTGTAACATGGGCCATAGGGCAAAAATCTGGATGGCAAATGTCACCATGACGAAGGCATGTAAGGACCGGGGCAGGCGTGAGGCAAGGCAGACAGAAGCAAAGATGGCCATGTTCAAGGACAGTGTGCTGGATACAATGGCACCATTGGCACCATAGTCAAAGAAGATGAGGTGGCCTAACAGCATGAAGACTGACATGGCATAGATGGTGTCAGTGCTGACGGACTCTGTCAGAGTCTTTAGCACCGGCGAAAAGCCATATGTGAAAGTTATGAAGACTAGGGCACTCTTCAAGTCAGCCCACCGGGTCCGCCCACTCTTCTTCCGTCCTTCACCTCCATCAATGAGATCAAACAAAACATAGCCAATCAGTGAAGAAGCCAGGCCGGTCCCAAAAAGCCAATGGGGAGCCAGAAGACCCTCATCCATATACCACCAGATAACCACAAAAACACAGACACTGCACAGCTGCTGTATCACCACACTGGACTCAAATACCACAGCCCAATATTGGTATTTCCGGGCATAGATGTTCTTCCGGAGCTCTTCCAGGAAACTCTGATCCACGTAGTTATCAGGAAAAGGCTGTCGCTCATACAAGACCTTCTGCCATCTGGCCTCTTTGGTGTTAGTTACAGGCTGGGCACACATTATCCTTTCGCTCAAACTCAGGCCAGTTCAATCTCCCTTGCAGAAGTCCATGTGGTTCTCGATCTTTATAAAGTTTTGAAATAAAACCTCTCTGGAAATTCCATGCTGAGCTGTGGGTGATATTGTACCGACTTTCCCTTGCTTTCAAAGGCAGCAACCCAGGCTAGACCTACAGTAGATGAGTTTGTTCTCTGAGGCAGGACAATACAGCTAAGTTCCTAGAAAAAGAGAGACTATGAATCTATGAAAGTTGTGACAGGTCAAGGGTAGGACTGAGTTAAAATCAAACCAACTTATTGCTTTATTAGAAGTTGATTAGCAGTCTGAACAGAATACACACGGTGGCCATCTTATAATTATGGATATTAAAATTTCATTTCAGATTTTACATTATAATCCCTTGTCAGCTATCACTTATGGAGTGCTCACTATGTGCTAAGAGTGTTACGTAGCTTCTTTCAGTTAATCTCCACAACCTTGCAAATTAGTATCAACCTCACTGTAACTAGTAAAAAAGCTGAGACTCAAAGTGCTTAGGTAACTTTAGCCCAAGTTAACAGTGGTAAACAGTGGATCCAGATTTCAATGAAAATTCTGCCCCAAAGCCTGTGCCTCTAAACCAGTTCTTAACTCAGGAGTTCACATATCCTTGAGGTCTGTAGATGGGCTTCAGACCGTTCAAAAACCCTGTCAATGCATACTTGTAGTTGTAATTTATGCAAATTTCTAGGATTAGGTCCCAAGCTTTTATTGGGCTCTCAAAGGCATCTGTTACTTAAAATAAAAACAAAAAAGTTACCGGTCTAAAGACAAAAGTAAACCTCACAATACAGAAAGATATGAGCTTTATGGTTTATTTAACCAAAACCAAGGACTCGAGATTCTTAATCCGTTAACTGAGCTTAACATCCTTTAAAGAGCTATCATCCTACTTATTAACGCCGAAACTCGGGAGGATCAAAGATAATGATACCCTTTTCACAATGGGAAAACTATGAGTCAGAAATACCAAGTTCATCCAGCAAGTCTGCGAGGAAAATTCTTATTGCCCGACCTAATTTCTTCCATAGAGAGCACGATAGGTTTTGCATCACAAGCCAGACACCCTGAGAGCCCCCCTCACTGCAGCAGGGAACCCAGCCCGGGGATCTCACGGCCGCCACGGGGGCTGGAGGGTCAGAGGCGCCGAAAAGGGCAACGCCCGCCCGCAGGGCGGGGGAGGGGGCGGGGGTGGGGCAGGGTAGGGCGTCCCCGCGGGGACCTCCCGGGTCTCCCCCGCCCGCCGCCGCCCCTCACCCGGCCTCGGGCCTGCGGTGGATGGCGGAGGAGGCCCGGACACACTGACTCCCACTCGGAACCCACCTGCCCGCGAGTGCGTAGGGGTGCGCGGCAGCGGGAGAGCGGCCGCCCGCCTCCTTCCCCATCCGGGGCGCCGGGGTCGGGTCGGCGGCCGAGCATTTCCGGGGCTGCCACAACCTCCGGGGTTAGAGCGCCCTTCCTCGGCCTTCGCGGCCGCTGCTGCTCCCTCCTGGCCGCTCAGAGGAACTTCCGGCTTCTGTCCCGGAAAGAACGCTGTGAGCCAGGAAAGCGGATGCTCAACGGGGAGACTGGGACGTAGCGTCCGAAGGGCAAGGGAGAGAGGCTGGGCTGAGAGAAGAGAGATTATAACGGCTACTTTGATGGAGCTCCTATTCTGAACTCAGGCCCTCAGCTGGGGACTTCCCATGCATCCGTGCATCCACTGGACACATATTCACTAAATATCTACAGGTACCAAGCACTGTTTTAGGTGCTAGTGGTAACAGCAGTGAACAGAACAGACAAAAATCCCTCCCCTCATGAAGGTTTCTGTCTTGTGCATTGACCTGTAAAGTGATGATATCGTCCTCCTCTCCTGGAAGACAAAACTGAAGCTCAGAGAGGTTGTAATTTTTCCAAGGCCATAAAGTTGGGAAGTGGATTAACCAAGATTAATATCCAATTGTCTATAGCTTCAAAGTGCAGTTCTTTCCTCTGCCTCCTAGAAGGGATGAGGGTGGAGGGCCCCATGACTGAAAACAGCCAGACACTTTGAATAGGTGCTAATGTTCAGCTGAGGTCATGGAAATACAAGCAGATGCATGAACAGATGGGAGTAATGAAGAAGCAAAGGGATATAGTAGAATACAAGATGTAGTGGACACAAAAGTCAGAAAACCTAAATCCACTCACTAGCTGTGTGACTCAGCAAATCACACTGTCTAAGCTTTGATTTCTTCATCTGTAAAATGGAGATAACACTATTTCCTCTTGGCTACTTAATGGGAGAGTCAACAGGGTCAAATATGAAACATAAAAATGCTTTGTAAAGTGTTGACTGCTGTGTAGCTGCTATTAGCTTACTTTGATCATCCTAATGATGGAAATAGCCAAGTGCAATAAACCCTGCAAAATGATCTCTTTCCATTTCCTTCCAGGTTTCTGTTCCAAGATTTGACAAGATTCCGTGGTTTAGTGAGGCCAGCCTCATAAACAAGCCATTAGTGCTCAGCCTCCCGAAAAGGTAATAGCTCAGCCGCTGAGGGCAAAGGTTTCAAGCAAGGTCTCATGGAAGATGATTTCTTAAGGGTTAAGGGCAATCATCTGAGGGGCACAGCTGATCAGTTGAGAGACATTAGTCAGGTGCTCAAAACCCAGAAAGGGCCAGGGTTTCTAAGACAAAAGTGAGCCCTGAGAATTGGCCTGGCTGGAGGAGATAAGACCTCAATTAACCTCCCTCTGTACCACCACCACTTAACAATGCAAGAGAATTTTGCCCATGGACACTGCCTTTCAAAAGACTTCTGTCCTCTTCATCATCTTTTCTCCCTGCTTTAGCTTGAAGTTTTAAAATTTTAACCATCAAAGTCTAGAACCATAAATTTCTGTCTTTACAGAGTAGCAACTTCCTATATTTAAACTTTGAGACAATCGCCTCCAATCTCACCAGTCCTGCCCTTTCAAACTAACTGCTATGGAACACGTTTCTATTTTTCAAAATTGGGGAAATTCATGTGTAGGGAGCTGCCACTTGAAATAAGTGGGTTTCCTCATTCCTCCCCCCTTTTTGATCCCCAGGTGTAGTGATATACCCCAAGGGGGGATGAAAGGAAGGGTGAGTGTGAAAGCTAGAAAGATTATGCTCTCTGAAAACAGTCTTTCCTCCTGTTGGTAACTGTCACGTACCCTCCTGCCCATGGATAAATGACTCTCCATGAGGGATATCCCCTCCACATCCCCACTTCAATAACATGTACCTTTGCTTTGTCTGCTGCAGTTTAAAACACCACATTCTCAGTAAGCAGCTAAACAATTTTGTGTATTTTCAGAGCACCTATGAAATGTTTGTTGTTCAATTCTGGGTTTTTCTTTTTTTCCATAACTTTGAATATATCTAAACTCTAGCTAATGTCTTAGTATAAAGCAGGCAATCAGAGATTGAATAAACCCAAAGGCTTATTTACTAAATAAAAACACAGGTAACATAGTTCTTATTAAGAGTTGTTAGCAGTTCAAGGATCACCATGAGTAATGACAATTTAGCACCTTTTAATTGGAGGCAGGGTACAAACTCACCTAACAACGGTAGTCAGATGGTCGGCATAAATGAATAGAGCTGGCCAAAGGGAACTGTAGTGAAGGGGAGATCACCTCCCTTCAGGATTGGGACTGCCTGCAGGTATGTGACCCCAGTGGCCAGATCTGCTGGGTTTTCCAACAATAGCAGAAATCTGGATTTTCACGTGAAATGGCTCGTGTCTGACATCGAAATAGGGTAACACTCCACTATCCCATCCCACCCCAGCCCCTTAGACTTGCCCCTGCAGCCAGGAGCAAAGCATCCCTATGCGTGGCTCTCTCACCCCCAGCTCCCTTTTTCCTTGATTGTACAAACCTCTGGTAGGGGGTGGGGGAGGGGACTCAGGGTGGGGGGCTTGAAAAAGGCAGGCCCAGAGCACAACTGATCACCCTCAGAACTTGCTCGCTTTCACAGCCAGACCCCCGAGTGTCAGAGGGGACGGCCAGCCGAGAAGGGAAAGAGTAGTTTTTCCTGCAGCCAGACATGCTTGAGCTAGTTGCAAGGAGAAATTACCTCACATGGTCTGCTGAAGCTCTACTCATGTCTGTACTGGGAGGATTTGGGCAGCAATCTCAACTCTTGTTAAGAGACATGGCGCTTATCTACCTCGCAAGAATTCTAAGACGACTGGACAGCACCTGTGAGGTGCCCTGAGCTTTCAGAAGGACAAGATAGAAATGGAAAGTCTTTTGGAAGGATGCTTTAAGTATCAACAGTTCCTAAGGATTGGAAACTCTTCATGTGGCCAAAGCTCTGAGTTCCAAGCTGTTTATTTTCAGCAAAACCCTTTTTTGAGAACTTGGTTAGAAAGTTCTGAATGTGCTTTAAGTATTACCTAGCTTTGGACAGGCAATTCCAACACAGAACAGTCTGAAAAAGAGAAAGGAACATTTAGCGAAATGTGCTCAGAGCACCCCTAATTGTGAGCTCTGGAAACACACCTACAGGCTTGGAGGAGGTGAGACCTGGGTCTGAAGATCACTGCCTACAGACCACTTCCTTCCAGGAGGTCTCTCTCAGGTTGGCCTGACTGTGCTGAGCCACACCCATCATCAGTCTCAAAAGCCCTCAGGTCACACCAGGTCCTGTTTGTTTGAGATTGTTGTGTGCTGAAGCAGTTTCAAAGTGGCCTCTGGTCTCTCCTGGTCAGCATTTGGGTGTCAAGTCCAAGGCCAACTGTTCACATATCAAAGACAAAGGCAGTGAAGTCAGACCTGGGTCAGACCTGCCTCCCCACTCTCCCAGGGCCCAGGAAAATGGTGGGAGAAATAAAACAATAAATGCCTCATGGACACCAAACTCCCTGCTCATGCCTTTGTTATAAATGAACAAGGGACAGTGAAATCTTTCCTCATAAGAGAGGAGAGGTGTTGTTGGCAGAACTACCAGCGTTCCGAGTGAGTTTCCATTTCTAGGGAGGCCGGGCCAGGCACAGGGCTGTACACACAGGCTGTTTACAACGCTCAGGCCCCCTGCACACCCTGGCTCCTTACGCTGTAATAAAATGCACTACAGCAGCCAGCAGGGCGGGTCACCCTGGGAAGAGAACTGATGTTATCTCTGCAGCATCTCTGCCTCACCTTCTGCCTGGAAAGAAGGAGTGTTCCAGAGGAAAAGTGTAGTTGGAAGGAGATGTTTCATGGGAGGAAATGGATGGATTGTTTCAGGTTGCAGAGACAGAAACTGAGAAAGCAGGGCAGGCAGGAGAGGACTGCTTTTGTGAAATATCAATTAAATATCCATCTGCTTTTCTGAACAATTATTTTCTTGCCTTGTTTGCACACTGTCTCTGACAATCTAGAACTGGCATTGGTTAGTTCAAAACCAAAGGGACAGAGAAGCCAGAGTGACTAAAGAGGGAAAATCTTGTGGCAGCTCCAAAATGACCTGGGCCCTCCAGGATCGGAGTGGGCAGCAACTCCTTGGGTGTCCCTAGGGTCCTCTCTGAAACAGCCAAGAGCCTGGTTCTTCAAATCAGCGACTACGGTTCTAACTTGCTCTTGTTGTGATTCCTCAGATATCCTCATTCCTCTGCCACTTTTCTGGTTTCATCCAAGAAGGCTATGAATTTGCCAATTTTGTTCCAAGTTCCAGATGTCTTATCTAAGGTACTCAATTTTGTTTTTTAATTGAAAAGAAACCTGGGACTTTCCTGGTGGTCCAGTGGTTGGGAATCCGCCTTCCAATGCAGGGGACGTGGGTTTGAGCCCTGGTCGGGGAGCTAAGATCCCACATGCCGCTGCAGGCAACTAAGCCCATGCACTGCAACTACTGAGCTCACACTCTGGAGCCCACGCAGCATGACGAAGACCCAGTGCAGCCAAAATAAAAATTAAGAAAAAGGAAGAAAACACCATAGCTAGTTCTAGAATGACAGAAAATTTGGATACAGAGTCATTTCCTATCTCCTTAACACAGCCCTGAGTCTGGATCATCGTCATTGTTTAACAGAGATTTGTTGAAAGACGTGAATGAACCCCTCTCCTGCACCCTGTCTTGAGTGTCTTAGGGCTCCGTCCACTAGAACTAAGAATCAGGTTAGAATCATCAAAAAGGGACCCCCCAAAAATTCATATTGAGGGATCTTCCCTGAGACCTTCAGAGACTGCTTCTAGCCTGTGTCCAGAACGAACCCTTTTCTGCAGTCTCTAACCCCCTACCCCACCCACCATGAACCCCTCTGTCTCCCACCTACAACGCCCTAAACCCATGGAATTTCGCGTTAAGAGCTCGTGATCTCCCCTTCACCTCACGGAAACCTGCCACGACTGGCTGCCGAGTGACACTCCGGGACGCTGCGCTCCAGGGGCCGGGGGGGGGGTACCCACATCAGGGGTGTTTGTGCAGCGAGCATCTGCCCCAGGTGGAGGCAGACAGAGGACTCTCGGGGATGAGAGCAGTTTCTCCACCCGAAAGATCACAAGTCACAGCCAGGGCCACTGAAGGCAGCGCGCGAAGCGGCGTTCCGAGAGCAGCCGGCGCATTGCCCACTCGCAGCCAGAGCCAAGGGTGAGCCGCGGTGGGGACGAGCCCCCGTGTCAGGGGATAAACGCTTACAGAGTCCTCGTGTCGCTGGGCTGAACGCAGATACAGAATAAGTCAGATGCCACCCACACAAATGAGTGGGCGGACGGCCAGGTACGCAACCGCGGAATAAGAGAGAGAGGGGCAAAGTACTGGCGAGAGGAGGTGGGAGGAAAGGTCACCTGCGGGCTGGGGGCGGGGCGAGCGGAGATGGGGCGAGGGAATGATTCAAGAGGAAGCGGCATCTGCACTGGGTCTGGAAGATATTCTTTCCACAAGCGGAGGAACAGCCGGGGGAGCAAAGACAGGGAGACAGCGGGCGGGCAGAACATCAAGGAATCAGGCCGGCAGGAGCACTGGCTGAAGTGGGAGGGACCTAAGGAGAGGGGTGGACCCCGCCCGGGCACAGAGGGGACGTGCGAACGTTCCCGGTTCACAAGCACAGAAGTGGGTCAGGGCTGTGCTTGAGAGTCAAGCACGAATCCCCCTAACACCCTAGACTGAACGGGCAAGTAGGTAAGAAATGCACCGAGCGGCCTGGGCGGAGACAGGGCTGACCCCTCTGTTGCTGCAGAGCCAGCAAGAAGCCTACTAGTCACTCGTCTCTGAACTTCTTACTGAGATAGGCTCTCCCCTGCTACCGAGCGCCTCCTCGTCCGGGTCTGTTCTGGGTCTCAGTACACCGTGCCATCCTGGGCACTGAGGTTCTGAGGCCGGGGAGGAAAGCGTCTCTAATGAGCGGGTCGAGAGAGAGGCACCCACTTCAGCAGAGCTTAGAATTTCACGGCTGCAATACTCACATGCGGCCACTAGATGGAAGCCAAGAGCAACAGCTTCCGCGGCCTGGCCAATAGGCTGGGCCCGCGGGGAATGGTCTCTAGGCGGACCCAGGAGGTCGCAAGTCCGTCGCTCCTGCTGGGACAGGAGACTCAGGTACCTCATGAACCCCTAACCCTCACCATCACCCTGTCGAGGGCTGACCCTCCACCAGAGAAGGAGAGAGAGAGAGAGAGAGTCGCTCTTGCTGATTGGAAGGGCTAACAGGCGTAGGGGAGACAAAAGTTTACTGTACCTTTGCTGTCTTAGGGTTTGGGGCTGGGCCTGAGAATTAAATTGACAGAGTAACAGGAGAAAAGCACGTAAATTTATTTACTAGAAGTTTTATGTGACACAGGACCCTTTATAAGGAAATGAAGACCCAAAGTGGCAAAACCTGAATGTTTTTATAGTAGGTTAAAAAAAGAGGGGCAAGTGTGGAAAAGTAACTAAACTGTGGGGAGGCTAAAGGAGGATAAGAATTATTTTGAAAAGGTCTGTTTGTACAGAATTCTCTTGGCTTCAACTTCTTGTCCTTGAAGATAAGAATGATGGTTTCCTCCTGGTGTTAGGACATCTCCCATTTGGGGTTTTTTCTCCTGATTTTCAGAAGAAAAGGAGGAGGGTCAGAGCACCCTTCTTGCACCTGCTGTTTTTTCCAAGTGTCTTAGCTCAAAATGATGCTGAGGCCAAAGTGGCAGATTTGGGGGAGGCATATTCTGCCACCCTTCATAGGGACCTGGGATCCCTGTTCCGTTGGGGCACCTGGCAGCTACCTCACATCAGATCCTTGCCTGCCACACAGACCTCCTCAGATCTGAATCCAGCCCCCAGAGTCGGCTGCGAGCTTGAGGCCTGCATGTGTGCGCTGCTCCTTTCTAGAGAGAAACTGTGCTGTACCTTGTGGGAGTGGAATGCACTATCTCTTATCTCTTTCTACTCCTCCAAATCAGGGACCTGTCAGGAAGCTGTGGTAGCCCCGCAGCCAACTAGAGGTCCAGGCCCCAGGGCACAGGTGCAAAGGTCCTGCCACCTGGCGCCTGTCCTCCTCACCATCACAGGTCAAAAGGCAGAACTTCGAACATCCACATTCCAAATGGCCTTTCTGTCCTGCCCAGGAGCCCTCCCGGGGCAGGGGCGAGTCTCTGTGTGACTGGAGCACGATGCCTTAGTGAGCAGCCAGAGAGACAGAGAAGAAACAGAGGCTCAGAGACAGAAAGACAGGGAGAGGGAGACAAACATCAAGACAGCAGAAGCCAGAGACACATAGAGAGTTCAGGGGACAACAGACACCAAAAAGGAAACAGAAGAGGAGAGTCGGAGCTACCAAAGAAGAAAAACAGAAAATGCAGACAGAGAAATGAGGCCTAAACACGTCCGCATTTAAACACCTGTAGAGCAGCTTCTTTACTAGGCAGGGCTTTCACCTGCGTTTTCCAGGCCTTGACAAAGGACTCCTCCCGATGCCGTGAAAAAAGAAAGCGAACCGTGATAATTGGATACTTGAGGTCAGGAGGTGACTTAGAGCTCACGGACAGGCAGAGCCGACGTGGGGCTGATCGGGGAACTGCAGCAGGAGCCCCTGGAGCACCTTTGCCTGCTTGCAGGGTTGGCTGTGACCAATTCTTCGAGGAGAATAAAGTGCCCCCCACTCCCTCCATTCCTGCCCCCAGCCCCGGCTACTCTCCTTGACTGGCTATGTTGTTCCAGTCTTAACGAGTCAGGGGAAAGAGGAGGGCATTGTTTATGTTGCTTTGGGCAGACCTGTGACAAAAAGCCCTGGGTGACAACACTGTACAGTGGAGATGTGGCTGGGAACACATATAGGAGGCGACTTCTGGTTTTCTCACCACTGAGAACTCTATTATTTTTCTCTCATTGACTCTCAGTTTTTGAAAATTCATGACCACCAGGGAAACATCCTCATATACTCCCCATCCCTTCTCCTGTTGATGAAACACATACAACAAGTACAACGTTTAAAGGGAAGTACTGATGAATACCACTGATCTGAAATAATGATCTAAGTGTAAATAATGATATAAATAATGAAATAAAAACCAAGTTTAACAAGTCTGGATGGGAAGTACATGGCTGTCGACCATTTCGTGTATGTTTGAAATTTTTCCTAGTGAACAGTAAGAGTATTTTTTTTTTTTTTTTTTTTTTGCGGTACGCGGGCCTCTCACTGTTGCAGCCTCTCCCGCTGCGGAGCACAGGCTCTGGACGCGCAGGCTCAGCGGCCATGACTCACCGCGGCCCCGCCACTCCATGGCATGTGGGATCCTCTCGGACAGCGGCACGAACCCACGTCCCCTAGCATCGGCAGGCGGACTCTCAACCACTGCGCCACCAGGGAAGCCCATTAAGAGTATTTTTAAAACTGTGTTCAGCTTTGTTCTTTAATTGAGATGCTTGGTATTGTCAGAGAGCAGGAAAATGTGTAATTACGATAGGGTTTTCTTTGTTTGAATATTGAAAATAGTTCTCTGACCACTACTTTTTGGATCCTAAGGGATACAGGAATCATTATGTCCTGATATGGACCCAGGAGTCCACTCTCTTCCTGAGGGAAAAGGTAGTCTTTCTTTGACCCTTTATCCAAAGAACTTTCTGGCTGATGGAAACTAAATGTATGTGCTGCTGGACCTTTCTGGGCCAGTTTCCTCACTGTGTTCAAGGAAAGAGTTGAAGTAGGTGACTGATGAGGTGCCTCCCAGTTAAGGCAAGAGAGGGAAGGAGGAAAGGAGCGGAGGCCTTGGGCGAGATCAGAGGCACATTTGCTGGTGCCCCTCGACTCATGCTTGTGGTCCTATTTTTAAAATTGCCATCTGGTGCTTCCATTTTTCAGTTTTTGTTATGTGGACAGGTGTGTGAGAGAGAGACAGAGACAGAGGAGAGGAAGAGGGAGGGAGAGGGAGAAACAATTCTGTTTCTTTCCCAAAGATTCAAGGAGGCCAAGGACTTGGGCCACGAGCCGGAGCTTAGGCACCTGAGCAGACACTGAGCTCAGATACGAAGGTATTTCCAGGTGTGAAGTCTGAAGAGCAAGCTTCGGCCTCTGGGGCCGAAGCTGAGCTCTGCATCATGCCTTGTCCTGGCTGTCCTGTCACACTGCCACCTGCTCTCCTGGGGACAGCTGCTCGGGAAACGAGAACCCCGTGAACATTTCCGAGCCTCCTTTCTTGGTGGCTCTGACTGTACAGATGATACAGCTGGGGGGCCTGTGCTCAGAACCACCGGTCAGTTCACTCTCCCTTCCTGCTAGTGTGCTGAGCGGGCCCGAGGGAAACCGGGAGTGAGAAGGACGTGCTGAGGAAGGAAAAGGCCTTGGTTTCAGGGCTGAGGAAGGAAGCTGAGGCCCAGGGAGAACACAGAATCCCAAACTGTCTGTGTCGGCTGCTTTGTAGACAGGCCAGGCAGGATTGCCCATCACGGCTGCCTAACAAACACATTGCACAGACAGCCCCAGGGCCCTTGCCCGCCTCTCCAAGTGAGGAGGGATACAGTGGCTCTTCTCAGGGATGAGGCTTTGGCTGACAGCGAGTCTCAGGCGGAGTCACTGCCACTTTCCTGGCAGAGGTGACTGAAGCCACACATCAAAGACTTTTTCTTCTCTACATAGACAGTGTGGGCAGGATTAGAGTTGGCCTCTGGCCTATTGGCTGCAGAAACCAGCAGCACCAGGGGGATGGGAGGCCCGGGGCGTATCTGTGACTGACCACGGCCAAGTCTCTCAGCGCCAGGTCTGGAGCCGAGCAATTTGCTTCCAGCCTCTGCGTTTCCTAAGAATTTGGTACAGATGAATTTGTTGCACACAAATGTCCTGTAATGTTTCCCTGAGCACAGTGCTGTTATAATAGTGATCTTCACACGTGTGTCTTGTAGGGACTTATGGACATACATGTATGCTGGTCATGTCTCTGTTTATACCTGAGAGCTTAAAACGCTTACACTGATTCATTCATTCAGCCAACATGTGTTGAATGCCTACTGTGTGCCGATTCCGAGACACCTTCTAGATTCCTGTCCTATTTCGGGTCAGTGGTGTTCATCAGTACTTCCCTTGGAAACTTGTACTTGTTGTTATACATGTTTGATCAACATAAACAAGAGAAGGACTTAGGAGTACGCAGGGTAGTTCCTGTGGTGATCACGAGCTTTGAAAACTTGAGTCCAGCGGAAAGAAATAATAAAAAGAGTTCCCGGTGGTGAGAAAATTGGAAGTCAGCCTCTTATACATCCAAAGATGTGTGAGATACGTTCTTGCTCTTAAAGAACTCTCAGCCTGGAGGAGGAAACAAACACATTAAAAAAAAAAAGAATAACAGTACAAATTGCAACAAGAGTTATACCAAATCTGTGATGGAACCTGAGAGGCAGGCACCCAGGTAAGGGGGTCAGGAGAAAGATTTTCTGAGAAAGAAACATCTAAGCTATATCATAAAGGGTAAGGAGTTAACAAGGCCAGATAGGGCAACATATATGGCATTTTTTCCCTCAGATTCCAAAGGATGACAGTCATCGTGGTGGGGCACCTTGTGTTTTTTTTCTGCGGTACGCGGGCCTCTCACTGTTGTGGCCTCTTCCGTTGCGGAGCACAGGCTCTGGACGCGCAGGCTCATCGGCCATGGCTCACGGGCCCAGCCGCTCCGCGGCATGTGGGATCTTCCCAGACCAGGGCATGAACCCGCGTCCCCTGCATCGGCAGGCGGACTCTCAACCACTGCGCCACCAGGGAAGTCCGTGGTGGGGGACTCTGGAGTCACAGTTTCAGCTGTCATTCACCTAGCAAGCTCCTGCCGTGCTCCATGCGTGTCTGTTGCTTGGTTTGCCATGAACCCCGTGATTCCAGTCCCTGTCGGGTCTGGTGTATTCTTATGCAGAAACCAGAAGTCCGGAAAAGGTGGCAGAACCAACTGCAGGAAAGACAAGCATCCGCTTCTAACTCGACTAAAACCAAACCTGCCTGAGAACATTCCCACCCCACCTCCAGCATCCAGGCCTTCCTCATCCTTTCAGACCAAGCAAAGATGCCACTTCCAGAAGCCATTCCTGATTCCTCACGTGGGATGCAGTCGCTCTCTTTGCTGAAGGCCCAGAAGCATCCTTGCTTCTTCAGTGATACCTGGCACATCCAGCCTTGAATCGCAATTTCAGACCAGTGTCTTAGTCTCAGAACTGAAAGATGTGAGGGACAGTGGGAAAAGCCTGGGCCCCAGGAGATCCCACCCCCAGGGTACAAGGAAGATAAGGTAGGAGGTTGAATCGGCCCAGAAGAGTAAAGGAGTCATCCCCGGGGGGTGGGAAGGGGGCTTGATGGGCTTGATGGTGGGTGGGGTGGGGGTGGGGGTCCTCTCCAGCCTCCCTCCTCCCTCCTCCCTCCTCCCACAGACAACTGGCCATTCCAGGCTGTCCTCACTTACCTGAAGCGGGTTGGCCAGGTCTTTCTTCCATGCTGTTGCACAGTGTTCCTAGGTTGGAATGCCACCCCCCTCCTTGCTCACCACCTCCAACACCTACCTGAGCACCACCTGTTCTTTCAACCTTCCTCAGACCCTTGATGCCCCACTCCCACCAGATGAGCTCAGCGCCTCCCTTCCACTCCCCTGTGGCCTCAGTATATTTCTGCCCTTCAACACCAGCACACCTCTTGGTACCCAGGCTGCTGGGTGGTGAGCAGCTTGCAGTCAGAAGCTGTGTCTTCTTTATCTTGGTGTCCCCAGTACGTAGCAAATGGACAAATACATAAGTCTGCATTCTTCCCTGGCCTTCCTTTGGGCCAGAAACCTTCTTATTCACCTTTGTGACTCCATCACAGCGCCCTCTACGTTGTGGCCTCACAAAGAAGGTTTGTTGCTGAATGATAGATCTAGCCGTTCCCACTCATGCTTTCCCGTGCCAGCCCACAGTGTGGGGATACTGAGTTGATTCTTTGAAAATGGCCTGTACATATGAAATGTATTTTAAATATTTGTCAAAAGAATCCAATGTGGTACATCGTTTACAGTCCTCGATCCCCAATAATGCCGCACCCAAGCGCCATGTGTCTCTTACGAGACAATCCAGCAAAAGTCACCTTAGGAGCACAGCCCAGGCACTCACTCCTCACGCTGCACAGGTATATTCCTCCTTTCCTGTTGCACACACCCCACAGGGCAGCCCAGGAGCAGATCAGGGCACAGGCGTGCACACCTGCAGTGCTAGGTCACCAACTCGACCTCATGAAAGAGGAGACTTCAGTTCCTAGTGACTGCTTGTCCCTGTGGACCCTCCTCTCCCCTGAATTCTATGCTTCCTGAGAACCTATCTCACGACTCTGGTGTCAGTGTGGATGGGGAAGGGTAAGAGAATCCCCAGACGGAATGTTAACCTCAAGCTGCCATTTGCTCCCTTACCAAGCTGTCATCAGTCATGCGAATGAGAAGCCTGTGTTTCAGGTGGAAATGCCCTGAAGCCCACTCTTCCACCCTTTGGCAGAAGTGGAGTCAGAAAGGAAGCAGGGGTTCCAGTGAGCAGAAGGGGTGCCCCACTCTCCCTGCACTGGTTGTTTCTTTGCCTCCCTCCTCTAGGGGAGGGAGCGGGCTCAGGACCCACACACCAGCTCCAGTTCTGCTTAGGGCTTGATGGGCAGCTCCGGGGAGGTGCAGAAGGGCCACGTGGTGCTGGGCAGTGCAGGCTTGAGAGCTGATGTCAGGCCAAAGTGAAGGCGTGAGAAAAGAGGGTCGGATTTCAGAGGGACCAGAGAAGGGAGGTTTGCAGAAGTCTCCTATTCATTTTTCTCAGGCCGTCAGAGGTCTTCAACTAGTCCAGATGGTGGAACTTTTGTGTGAAATGTAGGAAGTGTGTCACCCACGAGAGAGCGCAGCCCCTCAGACTGCGTGCTCGGGTTGGAAAGAGGGACCTAGCTGGATTTCAGCCCCCAGCCCCATCCCCGCTGCCAGCTGTCTTATTCCTGTTCCACTGCACGCAGGGGCCCGAGGTCACCATTTAGTCTGTGGGTCAACCCCTCCTGCCTAAACCCTCTCTGAATTTACCAGCCACAGACAAGCCTGGGTTTCATATCCACCGAGATGGGGCTGAGACCGAAATGTCCATCTCTGTTTCATGGAAGAAATAACAGTTACTTCTCTCACCCCTCCACCCCTTACCCACTTCTTTGCTGCCCCAGATTCCCCACCATTTCCTCACCTCTCTGTCTCTCTCTCTCCGCACAGGCCGGGAGGAACCGGAGAGACCCCACGCTGATCAGAAACAAGCAGCTGTGCTCCACGTGTCGAGAAATGAAAACAGTAGTCGTGGAGGATGGCAGACATGGGCGTGAGCATCCCCAGGGCACAGCTCTACCCCTTCCCCACCAAAGCCCAGCAGAGAGACCATGACGGGGCTTTGCAGGAAGGGCTGCAGATGAGCAGCTGCTGGTCCTGGGCACACCGTCTCCTGACACGATATGGTAAATCTCCCCATTTACAACAAACCAAATGATAAATGAACCAAGGCAGCTTGGGCCAGAGGGGAAGAGGCGAGACGAGCCATGCTGCTTTGGGCTCGTCGGGTAACTGCGCCTTACAGAGGTGCCGGAGGCTGTGGAGCCTCTTCTCCCCCTTACCATGTCTCCAGCACAACACTCCAGCATCACAGCCATGAAACAAGCAGCTTCATCTTGGGGTTTGTCGTAAATTCAGACACGACCACAGTGGTGGTGGAGTTGGGGAGAGGTTCTCTGGTTCTTCCTGGCTATAGGGGTCGTTTGTAACTGGTGGGGGGGGGATGGTGGGTGGGGGGAGTTTTAGGAAACGAAAGGCTATCGGAGGGATGTGGGCTCCACAATTACGTAGCTCTGCCATCAGAGCTGCTGAAGAAAGAGGCGTGTTTTGGGGGGTGCTGTACATGTTGGAGCTAGGACTTGGGTCAGTTTAGGGGGTAGGGTTAGGGGCCTTCAGAGCGAGCACCAGGCTGAGTGGAAGGTTAATTTAGCTAAACGGTTAGGTTAGGGTTTGGGAAGAGTCTCTCCAATTCCAATAGCCTGTGATTCTCCTTTGACTCGGGGAGGAAGGTGGGGCTAGATGTACAGAAAGAGGAAGGACAAGGAGTGGAAGACAAACAGGAGACGTGAGAGAGGCTCCTTTGATGAGTTCATGGCAAAACTGCTTCCAACCAGCAAGCACTTCTCTGGCTTGTCATGTGGGATTTGGAAATTTAACTGAAGCTACCATCAAAGGTGTACCTGGATGTTCCGACCTCTGTTCATGTTCTGCATAATTAGGATCACAGTGTTCAATATTAGCATTGACTGGGATCTGAGAAGCTGGGATTGGGATTTCTCCTGGTCTCATTCCCGGAATCACTGTGTCCACATTTAGAATGCCCTGACGCCAGGCCTAAGCAGGCCCTGGCCAGCTGGCTCACTTGGGACCTTGTCACATGTTCTCTTTCTCAAGACCTCTTTTCTGACCTTTACTTTTGCCCAAACCTGCCCCAAGTAGAAGCACACACCGTGGTTTTACCATTCCTGTAGATGCCCAAAGGAAGGGCCTCAGACACAAAAGTGCCCAAGGGCCCTTCCCTACCATTGTCGAAACCGGGGCTCACAGACCCTGGTGGGAAATGATAGAAAATGAACGTGAAATACCCTTGTCTCACTATGTGCAGTAACAGCTCCCCTTCCTTCTGGGGCGGGGACTGGGGAGAGGAGGGGCTGTCTGTCTGCTGTTGTCACTGAGACCCCTCCATTCTCTGCAGGGGGTTGAGCGGAGATACTGGGAAAGTATAAAAAGACTCCTAAAAATAGAAGGGACTTCCTCAACTTGATATAGGGTGTCTACAAAAAACCCACAGCTAACAACGGACTTAGTGAGGAAAGACTGGATATTTTCCCCTAAGACCAGGGACAAGACCAGGATGTGTGCTCTTGCCACTGCTGTTCACCATTGTACTGTACGTTCTAGTCAGGACAGTTAAGGCAAGAAAAACAAATTAAAGGTATCCTGATTAGAAAGGAAAACATAAAACTCTATTTGCAGATGATGTGATTTTATATATAGAAAGTCCTAAGGGATCCATAAAAAATCTACTAGAGCTAATAAATGAGTACGGCAGAGTCACAAGACACAAGATCAATATACAGAAAATAATTTGATTCCTAAATATTCACAGTGGACAATCCAAAACTGAAATTAAGAAAACAATTCCATTTATAAAAGCATCAAAAAAGTAAACTACTTAGGAGTAAATTTAACAAGAGAAAGGAGAAAGCAGAAAATGATTTATTAATGACTCATATTAAATACAACCTGAGTTTGCTAAGGTAGTACATTATTTCTTTAAATTAGAATGCAGTTTGGGGCACTGTTCTACATGGGACTTTCTTCCATTGGTGCAACCAAGAACTATGATAATCCCAGATGATCTGAAACTATCCTTTAGCAACTGTCCATAGCAAATACTATGAGTCATAGGTAACTCAAAGATTTAAATCAGGACACAGCTTTGTATCTGGTTATATCGGTTGTGGATTGAGAAATACAATAAGTAAAATGCTTAGGGAATGCTTTAGGGATGAGCTTCTTGAGTGGTTTCATTTTCTGGTTATAGTACACAGTTAGACAAAAAAAGTTGTTTTTAACCTCTTTGCCTGAACAGCTATGGAAACTACTGTAGAAACTATAATCTTCCTTTCTACCTTCATAAGAATAGTGCAAGGCATAGGATAGGAGATCTCTTTGATAAAACTTAGGCAGAACTAAATACAAATTCTCCATGTGGAGGACATATCTAATTCATAAAGTGTGGGAGGTTGCACATAAATTTTCTTGAGTCTAAGACAGCCTCTGCTACTTTATATTGACTAAAATTACTGTTATCAGTTTGTTGTCATTTGCTGCTTTCTTATCAAGATCAAATATATCAAAAATAAAATCCAGTCAAAGTTGGATTAGTTGGATTTCAGGGTTTTTTCTGCATTTAACTACCAGACCGGGAAGAAGGACTAAGTTTTCATTTTATTAAAAAACTCAAAACGTGGAGTCACCCTGGATAAGGCACCAAGATAGGTGGACTTGCCTTGCGGTAGATGGTTGAAATGTAAACATACAGTCACCCTTCCATATGACTAAACAGAAAAGTTATATGTGATCTAATGGCAATCTTTACTTTGTTTCCTCTACAGAGAGCAGTAACGTGGGAAAATAAATAGGTCTTTTTGTAACCTTAGATGACAGCAGGAGTTGTTATATTTCCCTGTATGAGCTCAGAGCCATTTGTACAAACTAACATATAGACTCAGATACACCAAAACCACGTCCTGGCCCAAGCAGACAGGGCCGTGGAAGAAATGTGTATTTGAGCATTACAGACTCCAGCACTAGTGACATTTACTGCCCCCCAACTCTATACTATTTAAGTGCTCTTATATTGGATCACAATAAAAGTCATTCTAAAAAATATTCCTTACAGACTTTAAATGGAAAACTGGAATTTCTGAGCCAAAGGTACTCTTCTATGAAAGAGACTTTTGAAATGTTTTGTTCCAATTTATTTATCTTGCAAGTTTGGTACTTTAAAGAAAGTCTCAAATCCTGAGTCATTAATTGTGTGTGTGTTTTTTTAAAACAAGCTCTTATTCCTTTAAAGCTAAGACCGAAGTTTGAACC